>NW_027524720.1:0-113932 GCF_052094955.1 Ictidomys tridecemlineatus
TATATCGAGGTGCAGTAGGACTGTTACAGAGCGCAGAGGTTGGTGACTGGGGAGCAGAAGGATTGTTATAGAGAACAGACTTTGCAGACTGGGGTGCAGAAGGCCTGTTACAGAGAGGAGAGTTGGGAGAAGGCGTGCAGGAGGACTGTTACAGAGGGCAGTGTATGGAGACTGGGTTGGAGAAGGAACTTACAAAGAGCAGATGTTGGAGAGTGAGGTTCAGAAGGACTGTTACAGAGAGTAGAGGATGGAGACTGAGGCACAGAAAGATTGTTACAGAGAGCAGAGTTTGGAGACTGGGGTGCAGAAGGACTGTTGCACACACCAGAGGTTGGAGACTTGGGTGTAGAAGGACTGTTGCAGAAACCAGAAGTTGGAATCTGGGGTGCTGACGGACTGTTGCAGAGAGCAGATGTAGGAGACTGAGATGCAGAAGGACTGTTACAAAGAGCAGATGTTTGCAACTGGCATGCAGAAGAACTGATACAGAGAGCAGAGTTTGGAGACTGGGGTGCAGAAGGCCTGTTACAGAGAGCAGAGGTTGGAGACTATGGTGCAAAAGGGCTTTTACAGAGTGCAGAGTTTGGAGACTGGGTTGCAGAAGGATCTTACGTAGAGCAGAGTTTGGAGTCTTAGGTTCAGAAGGACTGTTACATAGAGCAGAGTTTGGTTACTGGGATGTAGAAGGATCGTTGCAGAGAGAAGATGTTGAACACTGGGGTGCAGAAGGACTGTTACACAGAGCAGAGGTTGAAGACTGAGGTGAAGAAGGACTGTTACAGAGAGCATATGTGGGAGACAGGCGTACAGGACTGATACAGAGCAGTAGTTGGAGACTCAGGTGCAGAAGGACCATGGCAGAGAGCAGAGGTTCGAGACTGAGGTGCAGAAAAATTGTTACAGAGAGCAGAGTTTGGAGACAGGGGTCTAGAAGGACTGTAGCAGAGAGCAGAGGTTGCAGACTAAGGTGCAGAGGGACAGTTACACAGAGCACAGGTTGGAGACTGGGGTTCAGAAGGACTGATACAGAAAGCAGAGGTTGGAGACTCGGGTGTAGAAGTACCCTTACACAGAGCAGAGGTTGGAGAATGCAGTACAGAAGGACTGTTATAGAGAGCAGAGTTTGGAGACTGAGATGCAGAAGGACTGTTACAAAGAGCAGATGTTTGCGACTGGCGTGGAGAAGGACTGATACAGAGAGCAGAGTTTGGAGACTGGTGTGCAAAAAAACTTTTGCAGAGAGCAGAGGATGGAGACTGGGATGCAGAAGGACTTTTGAAGAGAGCAGAGGGTGCAGACTGAATTGCAGAAGGACTGTTACAGAGGGCAGAGTTTTGAGACTGTGGTGCAAAACGACTGATACAGAAAGCAGAGGTTGGATACTGGGGTGCATAAGGACCCTCATGGAGAATAGCGGATGGAGACTGCGGTACAGAAGGACTGTTACTGAGAGCAGAGGTTGGAGTCTGGGGTGCAAAAGAACTGATGTAGAGACCAGAGGTTGGAGACTGGGATGCTGAAGGATCGTTGGGGCTATCAGAGTATGGAGACTGGGGTGTAGAAGGACTGTGGCAGAGAGCAGATGTTGGAGACTGGGGTGTAGAATTACTGTTGCAGAGAGCAGACGTTGGAGACTGGGGTGCAGAAAGACTGTTGCATAAATCAGAGGTTTGGGACTAAGGTACAGAAGGTCTGTTAAAGAGAGCAGGGGTTGGAGAATGGTGTGCAGAAGGATTATTGCAGAGAGCAGAGTTTTCAGACTTAGGTACAGATGAACTGTTGCAGAGAGCAGATGTTGGAGACTGGGTTTCAGAAAGACTGTTGCAGCCAGAAGAGGTTTGAGACTAGGCTGCAGAAGGATCGTTGTAGAGAGCAGAGTTTGGAGACTGGGGTGCAGAAGGAAGGTTGCAGAAAGCTGAGTTTGGAGACTGAGGTGAAGAAGGACTGTTAAGAGAGCAGAGGTTGGAGACTGGGGTGCAGAAGGACTGATACAGAAAGCAGAGGTTGGAGACTGGGGTGCAGATGGACTGTTGCAGAGACCAGAGTTTTGAGACTGTGGTGGAGAAAGATTGTTGCAGACAGCAGATGGTGGAGACTGGGGTGCAGAAGGAATGTGACAGAGAGCGGAATGTAGAGACTGGGGTGCATATGGACTATTGCAAAGAGCAGAGGTTGCAGACTGAGGTGCAGAAGGACTGATACAGACAGCAGTGTTTCGAGAATGTGGTGCAAAAAAACTGATAGAGAAAGCAGAGGTTGGACAATGTGGTGCAGGAAAACCCTTACAGAGAACAGAGTTTTGAGACTGCGGTACAGAAGGACTGTTAAAGAGAGCAGAGGTTTTAGACTGGGGTGCAGAATAACTGTTGTAGAGATCAGAGTTTGAAGACTGGGGTGCAGAAGGACCATAGCAGAAAGCAGAGGTTAAAGACTGGGATGCAGAACGACTGTTGCAGAGAACAGAGTTTCGAGACTGGGATCTAGAAGGACTGTTGCAGCGAGCAGAGTTTGGAGACAGGAAGCAGAAGGATTGTTGCAGAGAGCAGAGGTTGAAGACTGGGGTGCAGAAGGACAGATACAGAGAGCAGATGTTGGAAACTGGGGTGAAGAAAGCCTGGTACAGAGAGCAGAGTTTGGAGACTGGGGTGCACAAGGAATGTTACAGAGAGCAGAGTTTGGAGACTGGGTTGCAGAAGGATCTTACAAAGAGCATAGTTTGGATACTGAGGTGCAAAAGCACTGTTACAAAGAGTAGAGTTTGGAGACTGATGTGCAGAAGGATCGTTACAGAGAGCAGAGCTTGGAGACTGAGGTTCAGAAGGATTGATACAGAGAGCAGAGTTTGGAGACTGGGGTGCAGAAGGACTATTGCAGAGATCAGAGGTTTTAGACTGGTGTGTAGAAGGACTGTTGCAGAGAGTAGAGGTAGGAGATTGGGGTGCAGAAGTACTGTAGCAGAGAGCAGAGGTTGGAGACTAAGGTTCAGAAGGACAGTTACACAGAACAGTGTTTGGACACTTGGGTGCAGAAGGACCCTTACAGAGAGCGGTGGTTGGAGACTGCAGCACAGAAGGACTGATGCAGAAAACAGAGTTTGGAGACTGGGGTGCAGAACTTTGAAAAGAATAGAGGTTGGAGACTGGGGTGCAGAAGGATCTTACAGTGAGAAGAGGTTGGAGTCTGGGATGCAGAAGCACTGTGGCAGAGAGCAGACGTTGGAGACTGGGGTGCAGAAGGATTATTGCAGAGAGCAGAGGTTGGAGACTGGAATGCAGAAGGACAGTTGCAGAGAGCAGAGGTTGGAGACTGGGTTGTAGAAGTTTCTTTCAGAGAGCAGAGTTTATAGACTGAGGTGCAGAAGGACTGTTACAGAGAGCAAAGGTTAGAGACTGGGGTGCAGTAGGACTGTTTAAGAGAGCAGAGAAGAGGTTGGAGACTGGGGTATAGAAGGACTGTTGAAGAGAGCATATGTTGGAGATTAGGGTGCAAAAAGACTGTTGCAGAGAGCAGAGGTTAAAGACTGAGTTGTAAAAGGACTGTTACAGAGTGCAGATGTTTGAGACTGAGATGACGAAGGATCGTTTCAGACAGCAGAAGTTGGAGACTGAGGTGCAGAAAAATTGTTGCAGAGAGCAGAGGTTAGAGACTGGGGTGCAAAAGCATCGTTACAGAAAGCAGAGGTTTTTAGATTGGGGTGCAGAAGGACTTTTACAGAGAGCACAGGGAGGAGACTGGGATGCAGAATGAATGTTGCAGAGAGCAGAGGTTGGAGACTGGGATGCAGCAGGACTTTTGCAGAAAGCAGTGGTTAGAGAGTGAGGTGCAGAAAGACTGTTAAGGAGAGCAGATATTGGAGACTGCGGTGCAGAAAGACTTATAGAGAAAGCAGATGTTGGAGACTGGGGTGCAGAAGGACGGATAAAGAGAGCAGAGGTTGGAGACCCGGTACAGAAAGACTGCTATAGAGAGCAGATCTTGGACACTGGGATGTAGAACGACTGTTTCAGAGAACAGAGGTTGGAGACTGGGGTGCAGAAGGACTGTTGCAGAGAGCAGACGCTGGAGACTGGGGTGCACAAGCATCGTTGCAGGGAGTAGCTGTTGGAGACTGGGGTGAAGAATTCCTCTTACAGAGTGCAGTGGTTTGAGACTGGGGTGCATAAGGCCTGTTAGAGAGAGCAGAGATTGGAGACTGGAGTGCAGAATGTGTTTCAGTGAGCATAGTTTGTGGACTAAGTTCAAAAGGGTCTTACAGAAAGCAGAGTTTGGAGACTAATGTACAGAAGGACTGTTACAGAGAGTAGAGTTTGAAGACTGGGTGCAGAAGAATTGTTGCAGAGAGCAGAGTTTTCAGACTGAGGTCCAGAAGAACTGTTGCAGAGAGAAGATGTTGGAGACTGGGGTTCACAAGGATTGTTGCAGCGAGCAGAATTTTAAGACTGGGGTGCCAAAGGATCTTTGCAGTTAGAAGAGGTTGGAGTCTGGAATGCAGAAGGACTGTGGCAGAGAGCAGACGTTGGAGACTGGAGTGCAGAATGATTACTGCAGATAGCAGAGGTTGGAGACTGGGGTTCAGAAGG
The DNA here is from genome assembly GCF_052094955.1 of Ictidomys tridecemlineatus. Taxonomy (NCBI): domain Eukaryota; kingdom Metazoa; phylum Chordata; class Mammalia; order Rodentia; family Sciuridae; genus Ictidomys; species Ictidomys tridecemlineatus. The sequence goes on from NW_027524720.1 coordinate 4,581, forward strand.
ACTGTTGCAGAGAGCAGATTTTGGATACTGTGGTTCAGGACTGATACAGAAAACAGATGTTGGAGACTGGGGTGCCGAATGATTGTTGCAGACAGCAGAGATTGGAGACTGGGTTGCAAAAAGACTGTTGCATAGAGTAGAGGTTGGAGACTTAGGTGCAGAAGGACTGTTACAGAGAGCAGAGGTTGGAGACTGTGGTGCAGAAAGGCTGATACAGTAAGCAGTGTTTGGAGACTGGGGTGCAGAAGGACCATTACAGAGAGGAAAGGTTGGAGACTGCGGTACAGAAGGACGGTTACAGAGAGCAGAGTTTGGAGACTGGGGTGCAGAAGGACTGTTGCAGAGAACAGAAGTTGGAGACTGGGGTGCAGAAGAATCGTTGCAGAGAGCAGAGTATTCAGACAGAGGTGCAGAAGGACTAATCTAGAAAGCAGATGTTGAAGACTGGGTTACAGGAGGACTGTTACAGAGAGCAGAGGTTGGAGACTGGGGTGTAGAAGGAATGTTGCAGAGAGTAGATGATGGAGACTGGGTTCCAGTAGGACTTTAGCAGAGAGCAGACGTTGGAGACTAAGGTGCAGTAGGACAGTTACACAGAGCAGATTTTGGAGACTGGGGTGGAGAAGGACTGATACAGAAAGCAGAGGTTGGAAATTCGGGTTCAGAAGTACCCTTACAGAGAGCAGAGTTTGGAGACTTGGGTAGAGATTGATTGTTGCAGACAGCAAATGTTGGAGACTGGGGTGCAGAAGGACTGTTGCTGAGAGCAGAGGATGGAGACTGGGGTGCAGAAGGACTGTTACAGAGAGCAGAGGTTGCAGACTGATTTGCAGAAAGACTCTTTCAGAGGGCATAGTTTGGAGACTGTGGTGCAAAACGACTGATACAGAAAGCAGAGGTTGGATACTGGGGTGCATAAGGACCCTTACAGAGAACAGAGGTTGGAGACTGCGGTACAGAAGGACCGGTGCAGAGAGCAAAGTTTGGAGACTGCCGTGCAGAAGAACTGATGTAGCGAACAGAGGTTGGAGACTGGGGTCCAGAAGGATCATTGTTCGAGCAGAGTATGAAGACTGGGGAATAGAAGGACTGTTGCAGAGAGCAGAGGTTGAAGACTGGGGTGAAGATGGACTATTGCAGAGAGCAGAGTTTTCAGACTTAGGTACAGAAGAACTGTTGCAGAGAGCAGATGTTGGAGACTGGGGTTCACAATGACTGTTTCAGCGAGAAGAGTTTTGAGACTGGGGTGCCAAAGGATCTTTGAAGAGAGAAGAGGTTGGAGACTGAGGTGCAGAAGGATCGTTGCGGAGAGCAGAGGTTCGAGACTGGTGTCCAGAAAGATCATTACAGAGAGAAGATTTTGGAGCCTGGGGTGCAGAAGGAATGTTGCAGAGAGCAGAGGTTGGAGACTTGGGTGCAGAAGGACTGTTTCAGAAAGCAGAGGTTAGAGACTGAGATGCAGAAGTACTGATAGAGAAAGCAGATGTTGGAGACTGGGGTGCAGAAGGACCGTTACAGAGAGCAGAGGTTAAAGACTGAGGTGCAGAAGAACTGTTGAAGAGAGCAGATGATAAGGACTGGTGTGTGGAAGGTCTGTTGCAGAGAGCAGATGTTGGTAACTAGGGTGTAGAAGGACTGTTGTAGAGAGCAGAGTTTGGAGACTGGGATGCAGAAGGACTGTTGCAGAGAGCACAGGTTGGAGACGGAGGTGCAGAAGTCCTGTTACAGAGAGCAGAGTTTGGAGACTCGGGTGCAGAAAACTGTTACAGAGAGCAGAGTTTGAAAACAGGGGTGCAGAAGGATCTTACAGAGAGCAGAGTTTGGAGACTGAGGTGCAGTAGGATCATTTCAGGGAGCAGAGGTTGGAGACTGGGGTGCAGAAGGAATGTTGCAGAGAGCAGAGGTTGGAGACTTGGGTGCAGAAAGACTGATTCAGAAAGCAGAGGTTGGAGACTGAGATGCAGAAGGACTAATAGAGAAAGCAGATGTTGGAGACTGGGGTGCAGAAGGACCGTTACAGAGAGTAGAGGTTAGAGACTGGGGTGCAGAAGGACTGTTACAGAGAGCAGAAGTTAGAGATAGGGTTTCAGAAGGATCGTACAGAGAAAAGAGTTTGGAGACTGAGGTGCAGAAGGACTTTTACACAGAGCGGATGTTCGAGACTGAGGTGCAGAAGGATCGTTGCAAAGAGCAGAGGTTGGAGACTGGGGTGCAGACAGACTTTTTCAGAGAGCACAGGTTTGATACTGGGAAGCAGAAGAAATGTTGCAGAGAGTAGATGTTGGAGACTGGGGTGCAGAAGGAGTGCTGCTGAAAGCAGAGTTCGGAGACTAAGGGCAAAAGGACAGTTACAGAGAGCAGAGGTTGGAGACTGGAGTGCAAAAGGACTGTGACAGAGGGCAGAATTTGAAGCCTGGGGTTATGAAGGACTGTTACAGAGAGCAGAGTTTGGAGACTTGGTTGCTGAAGGATCTTACAGAGAGCAGAGGTTGAAGACTGAGGAGCAGGTGGAGTGTTACAGAGAGCAGTGGTTGGAAACTTGGGTGCAGAAGGATCGTGCAGAGACCCGAGGTGTCAGACATAGGTGCAGACGGCCTGTTACAAAGAGTACAGGTTGGAGACTGAGGTGTAGAAGGATTGTTACAGAGAGCAGAGTTTGGAGACTGAGGTGCAGAAGCACTGTTACAGAAAGCAGAGGTTGTAAATTGGGGTGCAGAAGGACAACTTATGGAGAGCAGAGTTTGGAGACTGCGGTACAGAAGGACTGTTACAGAGAGCAGAGGTTGGATACAGGGGTGCAGAAGCATCTTACAAAGAGCAGAATTTGGAGACTGAGGTGCAGATGGACTGTTGTAAAGAGCATATATTTGAGACTGGGGTGCACAAAGCCTGCTACAGAGAGCAGAGTTTGGACACTGGAGTGCAGAAGGCCTGTTACAGAGAGGAGAGGTTGGAGACTGGGGTGCAGAAGGACTGTTATAGAGAGCAGAATTTGGAGACTGGGATGCTGAAGGATCTTACGGAGAGAAGAGGTTGGAGACTGAGGTGCAGGTGGACTGTTACAGAGAGCAGTGGTTGGAGACTGAGGTGCAGAAGGACCGTGCAGAGAGAAGATGTTGCAGACTGAGGTGCAGAAGTCTTGTTACATAGAGCAGAGGTTGGAGACTGAGGTGCAGAAAGATTGTTACAGAGAGCAGAGTTTGGAGACTGGGGTGCAGAAGGACTGTTGCAGAGAACAGAGTTTGTAGACTAGGGTGCAGACAGACCGTTACAGAGAGCAGAGTTTGAAGACTGAAGTATAGATGGACTGTTGCAGAGAGCAGTGTTTGGAGACTGGGGTGCAGAAGTCCTTTTGAAGAGAGCAGATATTGGGGACTGAGGTGCAGAAGTCCTGTTACATAGAGCAGAGGTTGGAGAGTGGGGTGCAGAAGGATCGTTACAAGGAGCAGAGCTTGGAGACAGGGGTGCAGTAGGATCTTACAGAGAGCAGATATAGGAGACTGAGGTGCAGAAGGACTGTTTCAGAGATCAGAGGTTGGAGACTGGGGTGCAGAAGGATCGTTGCAGAGAGAAGAGTATGGAAGTTCTGGTACAGAGAGGAGATGTTGGAGACTGGGGTGCAGAAGGACTGTTATATACAGCAGTGTTTAAAGACTGGGTTGCTGAAGGATCTTACATAGAGCAGAGGTTGCAGACTGACGTGTAGCTTGACTGTTACAGAGAGCAGTGGTTGAAGACTGGGTGCAAAAGGATCGTGCACAGAGCAGAGGTTTCAGACTGAGATGCAGAAGGACTGTTACAGAGAACAGAGGTTGGAGACTGAGGTGTAGAGGAGTGTTACAGAGAGCAGAGCTTGGAGCCGCAGGTGCAAAAGGACTGTTACAGGAAGCAGAGTTTGAAAATTGGGTTGAAGAAGGACTTTTACAGAGAGCAGAGGTTGGAGACTGCGGTATAGGAATGTTATCGAGAGCAGATTTTGGAGACTGGGGTGCAGAAGGACTCTTACATAGACCACAGGTTAGAGACTGAGGTGCAAAAGTTTAGATACAGAGAACAGAGGTTGGAGACTGGGGTTCAGACATACTGATACAGAAAGCAGAGGTTGGAGACTGGGGTGTAGAAGGACCATTACGAAGAGCAGAGTTTGGAGACTGTGGTACAGAAGGACTGTTACAGAGAGCAGATCTCGGAGACTGGGGAGCAGAAGGACTTTTGCAGAGGACAGAGGTTGAAGACTGGGTTTGAGAAGAAATGATACAGAGAGCAGAGTTTGTAAACTGGAGTGCAGAAGAATCTTACAGAGAACAGAGGTTGAGGACTGTGGTGCAGAAGGACTGTTGCAGAGAGCAGACGTTGGAGACTGGGTTCCAGAAAGATCGTTTCAGAGAGAAGAGTTTGGATACTGGGGTGAAAAATGGACTGTTACAGAGAGCAGAGTTTGGAGACTGGGGTGCGAATGTACTGTTGCAGAGAGAAGATGTTGGAGATTGCGGTGGAGTAGAATCGTTGCAGAGAGAAGAGGTTGGAGACTGTTGTGCAGATGGACTGTTACAGAGTGCAGAGTTTAAATACTTGGTTGCAAAAGGATCTTACAGAGAGCAGATTTGGGAGCCTGAGGTGCAGAAGGACTGTTAGGAGAGCAAAGGTAGAAGACTGGGGTGCAGAAGGACTGTTACAGAGAGCAGAAATTGGATGCAGGTTTGCAGAAGCATCTTAAAGGGAGGAGAATTAAGAGACTGAGGTGCAGAAGGATTGTTGTAGAGATCAGAGGTATGAGAGTGTTGTGAAGTTAGATCATTGCAGAGAGCTGATGTTAAAGACTGGGGTGCAGAAGGATCGTTACAGAGAGCTGATTTTGGAGACTGGGGTCCAGAAGGCCTGCTACAGAGAGAAGAGTTTGGAGACTGAGGTGCAGGTGGACTGTTACAGAGAGCAGTGGTTGGAGACTGGGGTGCAGAAGAACTGTTACAGAGAGCAGAGTTTGGAGACTGAGGTGCACAAGGATTGTTACAAAAAGCAGAGGTTGGAAACTGGGGTGAAGAAGGACCGTTACAGAGACAAGAGTTTGTAGACTGCGGTATAGAAAAACTGTTAGAGAGAGAAGAGGTTGGAGACAGGGGTGCAGAAGGAATGTTACAGAGAGCACAAGTTGAAGACTGAAGTGCAAAGGAGTGTTATAGAAAGCAGAGGTTGGAAATTGGGGTGCAGAAGGAATGTTACAGAGAGCACAGGTTGGAGACTGAGGTGCAGAAGGATAGATACAGAGAGCAGAGGTTTGAGACTGAGATTCATAAGGACTGATACAGAAAGCAGAGTTTGGAGACTCGGGTGCTGTAGGACCGTTACAGAGAGTAGAGGTTGGAGACTTGGGAGCAGAAGGACTGTTGCAGAGGACAGAGTTTGGAGACTGGGGTGCCTCAGGACATTTGCAGAAAGCAGAGGTTAAAGACTGGGGTGGAAAAGGAATGTTACAGAGAGCAGAGTTTTGAAACTGGAGTGCAGAAGTATCTTACAGAGAGCAGAGTTTGGAGACTGTTGTGCAGAAGGATTGTTACAGAGAGCAGAGGTTGGAGACTTGAGTCCAGAAGGATCGTTGCAGAGAGCAGAGTTTGGAGACTTGGGTGCAGAAGGACTGTTGCAGAGAGCAGAGTTTTGGGACTGGGGTGCAGAAGGACTGTTGTAGAGAGCAGAGTTTTGAGACTGGAGTGCAGAAGGAGTGTTGCAGAGAGCAGAGTTTGGAGATTGGAGTGCAGAAGGACTGTTGCAGAGAGCAGAGTTTGGAGTCTGATGTGCAAAAAGAATCTTAAAGAGAGCAGAGTTTGGAGACTAGGGTGCAGAAGGACTGTTACAGAGAGCAGAGGTTGGAGACTGTGCTGCTGAAGGACTGTTACAGAGAGCAGACTTTGGAGACTGGGGTTCAGATTGGTCTTAAAGAGAGCAGAGGTTGGAGACTGCGGTGCAGAAGGACTATTACAGAGAGCAGAGTTTTGAGAATGGGGTGCAGAAGGATCCTTGCCGAGAACAGAGATTTCAGACTGAGGTGCAGAAGGACTGTTGCAGAGAGCAGATTTTGGAGACTGGGGTGAAGTAGGTTCGTTGCAGAGAGCAGAGGTTGGAGACTAAGGTGCAGAAGGACTGTTGCAGATAGCATAGGTTGATGACTAGGGTGTAGAACAACTGTTGCAGGGACAAGAATTTGAGACAGCGGTTCTGAAAGAGTGTTGCAGAGAGCAGAGTTTGGAGACTGAGATGCAGAAGGACTGTCACAGAGAGTAGAGTTTGGAGACTGAGGTACAGAAGGATTGTTACAGAGAGCAGATTTTGGAGACTGGGGTGCAGAAGGACTGTTGCAGATAGCAGAGTTTGGAGACTGGGGTGTAGAAGGATTTTTGAAGGCAGCAGAGGTTGGAGACTGGGGTGCAGAAAACACTTTTGCAGAGAGCAGAGTATGGAGACTGAGGTACAGAAGGACTGTTATAGAGAGCAGATGTTGGAGACTGGGGTGCAGAAGAACTGATACAGAAAGTAGAAGTTGGAGACTGGGGTGCAAAAGGATCCTTACAGAGAGCAGAGGTTGGAGATAGCAGTACAGAAGGAATGTTACAGAGAAGAGGTTGGAGACTGGGGTGGAGAAGTACTGTTTCAGAGAGTAGATGTTGGATACTGGGGTGCAGAAGAACTGTTGCAGAGAACAGAATTTGGAGACTAAGGTGCAGAAGGATTGTTGCAGAGAGCAGGTTTTGGAGACTGAGGTGCTGAAGGACTCTTTCAGACATCAGAGGTTGGAGAATGGGGTGCAGAGGGACCGTTGCAGAGAGCAGAGTTTGTAGACTGCAGTACATAAGGACTGTTGAGAGGTTAGATGAAGTACAGAAGGACGGTTGAGAGGTGAGATTAAGAAGGACTGTTACAGAAAGCAGAGTTTCTAGACTTGGGTTCAGAAGGATCATTGCACAGAGCAGAGTTTTCAGACTTAGGTGAAGAAGGACTGTTTCAGAGAGTAGATGTTGAAGACTGGGGTGCAGAAAGACTTTTGCAGAGAGCTGAGGTTGGAGACTGAGTTGCAAAAGGATCCTTTCAGAGAGCAGAAGTTGGAGACTGGGGTGCAAAACGATTGTTACAGAGAGGACAGGTTCGAGAATGGGGTGCAGAAGGACGATTGCAGCGAGCAGAGTTTGGGGACTGATGTGCAGAAAAATTGTTACAGAGAACAGAAGTTGGAGACTGGGGTGCAGAAAGACTATTGCAGAGATCAGAGGTTGGAGACTGGGGTGCAGAAGGACTTTTACAGAGAACAGAGGTTTTAGACTTAGGTGCAGAAAAACTGACACGGAAAGTAATGTTTGGAGACTGGGGTGCAGAAGGACAGCTGCAGAGAACAGAGGTTGGATACTGGGGTGCACCAGGGCCGTTGCAGAGAGATAAGCTTGGAGACTGAGGTGCAAAATGACTGTTACAGAGAGCAAAGTTTTGAGAACAGGGTGCCGAAGGATATTACAGAGAGCACACGTTGGAGACTGGAATGCAGAAGGATCGTTGCAGAGAGCAGAGGTTGGAGACTGGAGTGTAGAAAGACTTTTGAAGAAAGCAGAGATTGGATACTGGGGTGCATAACGACCCTTACAGAGAACAGAGGTTGGAGACTGCAGTACAGAAGGACTGGTGCAGGGAGCAAAGTTTGGAGAGTGTCATGCAGAAGAACTGATGTAGAGAACAGAGGTTGAAGACTGGGGTCCAGAAGGATCATTGTTCGAGCAGAGTATGGAGACTGGGGTATAGAAGGACTGTTGCAGAGAGCAGAGGTTGAAGACTGCGGTGTAGGACTGTTGCAGAGAGCAGACGTTGGAGACCAGGGTGCCGAAGAATCGTTTGGGCGAGCAGAGTATAGAGACTTGGATGTAGAAGGACTGTTGCAGATAGCAGAGGTTTGAGACTGGGGTGTCTAAGGACTGTTTCACAGAGCAGATGTTGGAGACTTGGGTGCAGAAGGACTGTTGCATAGAGCAGAGATTGGAGACTGAGGTACAGAAGAGCTGTTACAGAGATTGGAGGTTGAAGACTGGGGTGAAAATGGACTATTGCAGAGAGCAGAGTTTTCAGACTGAGGTACAGAAGAACTGTTGCAGAGAGCAGATGTTGGAGACTGGGTTCACAAGGACAGTTGCAGCGAGCAGAATTTTGAGACTGGGGTGCCAAATGATCTTTGCAGTTAGAAGAGGTTAAAGTCTGGAATGCAGGAGGACTGTGGCAGAGAGCAGACTTTGGAGACTGGGTTGCAGAAGGATTACTGCAGAGAGCCGAGTTTTCAGACTGAGGTACAGAAGAACTGTTGCAGAGAGCAGATGTTGGAGACTGGGGTTCACAAGGACTGTTGCAGCAAGCATAGTTTTGAGACTGGGGTGCCAAAGGATCTTTGAAGAGAGCAGAGGTTGGAGACTGAGGTGCAGAAGGATCGTTGTGAAGAGCAGAGGTTCGAGAATCGTGTGCAGAAGGATCATTACAGAGAGCAGAGTTTGGAGCCTGGGGTGCAGAAGGAATGTTGCAGAGAGCAGAGGTTGGAGAATTGGGTGCAGAAAGACTGTTTCAGAAAGAAGAGGTTGGAGACTGAGATGCAGAAGGACTGATAGAGAAAGCAGATGTTGGAGACTGGGGTGCAGAAGGACCGTTACAGAGAGCAGAGGTTAAAGACTGGGGTGCAAAAGGACTGTTACAGAGAGCAGAAGTTAGAGACAGGGTTTCAGAACGATCCTACAGAGAAAAGCGTTTGGAGACTGAGGTGCAGAAGGACATTTAAAGAGAGCGAAGGTTCGAGACTGAGGTGCAGAAGGATCGTTACAAAGAGCAGAGGTTGGAGACTGGGGTGCAGACAGACTTTTACAGAGAGCACAGGTTTGATACTGGAAAGCAGAAGAAATATTGCAGAGAGCAGATGTTGGAGACTGGGGTGAAGAAGGACTGATACAGAAAGTAGAAGTTGGAAACTGGGGTGCAAAAGGACCCTTACAGAGAGCAGAGTTTGGAGATAGCAGTACAGAAGGAATGTTACTGAGAGAAGAGGTTGGAGACTGGGGTGGAGAAGTACTGTTTCAGAGAGTAGATGTTGGATACTGGGGTGCAGAAGAACTGTTGCAGAGAACAGAATTTGGAGACTAAGGTGCAGAAGGATTGTTGCAGGGAGCAGGTTTTGGAGACTGAGGTGCTGAAGGACTCTTTCAGACATCAGAGGTTGGAGAATGGGGTGCAGAGGGACCGTTGCAGAGAGCAGAGTTTGTAGACTGCAGTACAGAAGGACTGTTGAGAGGTTAGATTAAGTACAGAAGGATTGTTGAGAGGTTAGATTAAGAAGGACTGTTATAGAAAGCAGAGTTTCTAGACTTGGGTTCAGAAGGATCATTGCACAGAGCAGAGTTTTCAGACTTAGGTGAAGAAGGACTGTTTCAGAGAGTAGATGTTTAAGACTGGGGTGCAGAAAGACACTTGTAGAGAACTGAGGTTGGAGACTGGGTTGCAAAAGGATCGTTGCAGAGAGGAGAGGTTGGAGACTGTGATGTAGAAGGATTTCTGAAGGCAGCAGAGGTTGGAGACTGGGGTGCAGAAAAACTTTTGCAGAGAGCAGAGTTCGGAGACTGAGGTACAGAAGGACTGTTACAGAGAGCAGATGTTGGAGACTGGGGTGCAGAAGGACTGATACAGAAAGTAGAAGTTGGAGACTGGGGTGAAGATGGACTATTGCAGAGAGCAGAGTTTTCAGACTGAGGTACAGAAGAACTCTTGCAGGGAGCAGATGTTGGAGACTGGGGTTCACAAGGACAGTTGCAGCGAGAAGAATTTTGAGACTGGGGTGCCAGAGGATCTTTGCAGTTAGAAGAGGTTGGAGTCTGGAATGCAGGAGGACTGTGGCAGAGAGCAGACTTTGGAGACTGGGTTGCAGAAGGATTACTGCAGAGAGCAGACTTTTCAGACTGAGGTACAGAAGAACTGTTGCAGAGAGAAGATGTTGGAGACTGGGGTTCACAAGGACTGTTGCAGCAAGCAGAGTTTTGAGACTGGGGTGCCAAAGGATCTTTGAATAGAGCAGAGGTTGGAGACTGAGGTGCAGAAGGATCGTTGCGAAGAGCAGAGGTTCGAGACTGGTGTGCAGAAGGATCATTACAGAGAGCAGAGTTTGGAGCCTGGGGTGCAGAAGGAATGTTGCAGAGAGCAGAGGTTGGAGACTTGGGTGCAGAAAGACTGTTTCAGAAAGAAGAGGTTGGAGACTGAGATGCAGAAGGACTGATAGAGAAAGCAGATGTTGGAGACTGGGGTGCAGAAGGACCGTTACAGAGAGCAGAGGTTAGAGACTGGAGTGCAGAAGGACTGTTACAGAGAGCAGAAGTTAGAGACAGGGTTTCAGAACGATCCTACAGAGAAACGCGTTTGGAGACTGAGGTACAGAAGGACATTTACAGAAAGTGGAAGTTCGAGACTGAGGTGCAGAAGGATCGTTACAAAGGGCAGAGGTTGGAGACTGGGGTGCAGACAGACTTTTACAGAGAGCACAGGTTTGATACTGGAAAGCAGAAGAAATGTTGCAGAGAGCAGATGTTGGAGACTGGGGTGCAGAAGGACTGCTGCTGAAAGCAGAGTTCGGAGACTAAGGGCAAAAGGACTGTTACAGAGAGCAGAGTTTGGGGACTCGGGTGCAGAAAAATCGTTGCAGACAGCAGAGTTTTCAGACAGATGTACAGAAGAACTGTTGCAGAGAGAAGATGTTGTAGACTGGGTTGCACACAGACTGTTGCAGCGAGCAGAGGTTGGAGACTGGGGTGCAGAAGGATTGTTGCAGAGAGCAGAGTTTTAACTGGGTTGCTGAAGGTTCTTACAGAGAGCAGAGTTTGGAGACTAAGGTGCATGTGGACTGTTACAGATTGCAGTGGTTGAAAACTTGGGTGCAGAAGGATCGTAGAGAGCAGAGGTTTCAGACTGAGGTGCAGAAGTACTGTTGCAGAGAGCCGAGGTTGGAGATTGAGGTGTAGAATGACTGATATGGAGAGCAGAGTTTGGAGACTGAGGTGCAGAAGACTGTTACAGAAAGCAGAGGTTGGAAATTGGGGTGCAGATGGACCGTTACAGAGAGCAGAGGTTGGAGACTACGGTATAGAAGGACTGTTACAGAGATCATAAGTGGGAGACTGGGGTGCAGAAGGACTGTTACAGAAAGCACAGGTTGGAGACTGAGGTGCAGAAGGATAGACACAGAGAGCAGAGATTGGAGACTGGAGTTCAGAAGGACTGATACAGAAAGCAGAGGTTGGAGACTGGGGTGCCGAAAGACTGTTGCAGAGATCAGAGGTTGGAGACTGGGGTGCAGAAGGACTGTTACAGAGAGCAGAGGTTTTAGACTAAGGTGCAGAATAACTGATACGGAAAGTAGAGTTTGGAGACTGGGGTGCAGAAGGACAGCTGCAGAGAACAGAGGTTGGATACTGGGGTGCACAAGGGCCATTGCAGAGAGATAAGGTTGGAGACTGAGGTGCAAAATGACTGTTACAGAGAGCAAAGTTTTGAGAACGGGGTGCAGAAGAATATTACAGAGAGCACACGTTGGAGACTGGGATGCAGAAGGATCGTTGCAGAGAGCAGCGATTGGAGACTGGAGTGTAGTAGAAGTTTTGAAGAGAGCAGAGGTTGAAGACTGGGGTACAGAAGGCCTGTTACAGAGAGCAGAGTTTGGAAACTGGGTTGCAGAAACCCTGTTACAGAGAGCAGATGTTGGAGACTGGGGCGTAGAAGGATTGTTACAAATAGCACAGTTTGGAGACTGTTGTTTAGAAGAATTTTTGTAGCGAGCAGAAGTTTCAGACTGAGGCTTAGAAGAACTGTTGCAGAGAGCAGAGGTTGGAAATTGTGGTGTAGAAGGACCGTTATAGAGAGAAAAACTCGGAGATGGCGTACAGAAAGACTGTTACAGAGCAGAGTTTGTAGTCGAGGTGCAGAAAGACCTTTGCAGAGAGCAGATTTGGGAGACTGGGGTGCAGAAGGATTGTTACAGAGAGCAGAGATTAGTGACTGGGGTGCAAAAGGACTATTACCGAGAGCAAACGATGGAGACTGAGGTGCAGAAGGACTTTTACAGAGAGCAGAGTTTGGAACTGAGGTGTAGAAAGATCGTTGCAGAGAGAAGAGTTTGGAGACTGGGGTGCAGACGGACTGTTACAGAGTGCAGAGGTTGGAGACTGGGGTGCAGAAGAAATGTTGCAGACAGCAGAGATTGAAGACTTGGGTGCATAAGGGCTTTTGCAGAGAGCAGAGTTTGGAGACTGTGGTGCAGAATGACTGATACAGAGATCAGAGGTTAGAGACTGGGGTGCAGAAGGATCATTGCAGAGAGCAGAGGTTGGAAACTAAGGTGCAGAAGGATCGTTACATAGAGCACATTTTGGTTACTGAGCTGTAAAATGACTGATACAGAAAGCAGATGTTGGAGACTGGAGTGCAGAAGTACTTTAGCAGAGAGCAGAGTTTGAAGACTGGGGTGCAGAAGGACTGTTGAAGAGAGCAGAGGTTGGAGACTTGGGTGCAGAAAGACTGTTGCAGAAATCAGAGTGTGGACACTTTAGTGCAGAAGAACCGTTGCAGAGAGCATAGGTTGGAGAGTGAGGTGCAGAAGGATTGTTAAAGAGAGCATATGTTGAGACTGGGGTGCAGAATGATCGTTGCAGAGAGCAGAGGTTGGAAACTAAGGTGCAGAAGGATCGTTACATAGAGCCGATTTTGGTTACTGGGGTGTAAAATGACTGATACAGAGAGCAGATGTTGGAGACTGGAGTGCAGAAGTACTTTAGCAGAGAGCAGAGTTTGGAGACTGGGGTACAGAAAGACTGTTGCAGAGAGCAGAGGTTGGAGACTGGGGTGCAGAAGGACTGTTGCAGGGATCAGAGTGTGGAGACTTTGGTGAAGAAGAACCGTTGCAGAGAGCATATGTTGGAGAGTGAGGTGCAGAAGGATTGTTAAAGAGAGCATATGTTGGAGACTGGGGTGCAGAAGGAATGTTTCAGAGAGAAGAGGTTTGAGGTGAAGAAGGTGAAGAAGGTGAAAAAGGATCGTTGAAGAGAGAAGAGGTTCAAGACTGGGGTGCAGAAGGCCTGTTACAGAGAGCAGAGATTGGAGACTGGGGTGAAGAGCAGAGTTTCGAGACTGGGTTGCAGAAGGCCTGTTACAGTGAGCAGAGTTAACGATAGCAGAATTTCGAGAGTGGGTTGCAGAAGGATCTTACACAGAGCATTTTGTAGCCTGAGTTTCATAAGGATTGTTACTGAGAGCAAAGTTTCTAAACTCGGGTGAAGAAGGATTTTTGCAGAGAGCCGAGTTTTCAGACTGAGGTGCAGAAGGACTGTTTCAGAGAGCAGATGTTGGATCCTGGGGTAGAGAAGGACTGTTACAGAGAGCAGAGTTTTAAGACTGGGGTGCAGAATGATCGATGCAGAGAGCACAGTTTGGAGACTGGGGTGCAGAAGGCCTGTTACAGTGAGCAGAGTTTGCAGACTGGGGTGCAGAAGGCCTGTTACAGAGAGCAGCGTTTGGAGATTGGGTTGCAGAAGGATCTTACAGAGAGACTGAGGAGCAGAAGGAACGTTTTAGAGAGCAGAGGTTTTAGACTGATGTCCAGACGAATTGTTACAGCAATCACAGGGTGGAGACTGGAGTGCAGGGGAGTGTTACACAGAGCAGAGTTTGGAGATTGGGGTGCAGAAGAACTGTTACCGAGAGCAGAGGGTTTAGACTGGGGTGCAGAGGACTGTTGCAGAGTGCAGAGTTTGGAGACTAAGGTGCAGAAGAACTGTTACAGAGAGCAGAGATTGGAGACTGGGGTGCAGAAAGACTAATACAGAAAGTAGAGGTTGCAGACTGGGGTGTAGAAGGACCGTTACAGAGAGCAGAGTTTTGAGACTGCTGTACAGAAGGACTGTTACAAGGAGCAGAGGTTGGAGACTGCGGTTCTAAAAGTTCAATGCAGAGAGCAGATGTTGTAGTCTTGTGTGCAGAAGTATCTTACAGAGAGCATAGGTTGGAGACTGAGCTGCATAATGACTGTTACAGAGACCAGTGGTTGAAGACTGGGGTGCATATGGACTGTTACAGAGAGCAGAGGTTGGAGACTGAGTTGCAGAAGTATCTTACAGAGAGCAGAGGTTGTAGACTGAGGTGCAGAAGGACTGTTACAGAAAGCAAAGTTTAGAAAATGGAGTGCAGAAGGCGTTTTACAGAGAGCAGAGGTTGGAGACTGGGGTGCAGAAAAACTGTTACAGATAGCACAGTTCGGAGACTGGGTTACAGAAGGATCGTTGAAGAAAGCAGAGGTTTCAGACTAAGGTGCAGATGGACTGTTACAGAGAGGATAAGTTGGAGTCTGAGGTTCAGAAGCACTATTATAGAAAGAAGAGTTTGGCAATTGGGGTTCAGAAGGACCATTACAGAGAGAAAAGTTTGGAGACTGCGGTATAGAAGGATTGTTACAGAAAGCAGAGTTTGGAGACTGGGGTGCAGAAGGACCATTGCAGAAAGCAGAGGTTGGAGCCTGGGGAGAAGATGGATCATTGCAGAGAGCAGATGTTGGAGACTGGGGTGCAGAAGGACTGTTACAGAGAGCAGAGGTTGGAGACTGAGGTGCAGAAGGGTCGTTACAGAGAGCAGAGGTTGGAGACTGGGGTGCAGAAGGATTCTTACAGAGAGCAGAGGATGGAGACTGGGTTTAATGAGGAGTGTTACAAAGAGCAGAGTTTGGAGCTTCTGGTTCAGAAGAACTGTTTAACAGAGCAGAGTTTTGAGACTGGGGTTCAGGAGGATTGTAACAGAGTGCAGAGTTTTGATTCGGGTGCAGCACGACTGTAACAGAGAGTAGAGCTTGGATAAAGGAGTGCAGAAAAACTATTACAGAGAGCAGAGGTTGGAGACTGCAGTGCAGAAGACCTGTTACAGAGAACATTGGTTGGAAACTGAGGTGCAGAAGGATCATTACAGAGAGCAGAGGTTGCATACTGAGGTGCAGAAAGACTGTTACAGAGAGCAGAGTTTGGAGATTGAGTTGCAGAAAGATTTTTACAGAGAGCAGAGTTGAGAAACTGAGGTGCAGAAGGACTGTTACAGAGAGCAGAGTTTGAAGACTGGGGTGCAGAAGTATCATTGCAGAGAGCAGAGGTTGGAGACTGAGGTGCAGAAAGATCTTACAGAAAGCAGAGATTGGAGACTGGGGTGCAGAAGGACAGTTACAGAGAGCATAGGTTGGATACTGTGGTGCAGAAGAAATGTTGCAGAGAGCATATATTTGAGACTGGGGTGCAGAAGGACTGTTACAGAGAGCATAGGTTGAAGACTGAGGTGCAGAAGGACTGTTACAGAGAGCAGAGGTTGGAGACTGGGTTGCAGAACGACTGATACACAAAGTAGAATTTGGAGACTGGGGAGCGGAAGGACCGTTACAGAGAGCAGAATTTGGAGACTGAGGTATAGAAGGACTGTAACAGAGAGTAGAGTTTGGAGACTTGGGTGCAGAAAGACTTTTGCAGAGAACAAAGGTTGGAGACTGGGGTGCAGAAGAACCGTTGCAGAGAGCAGAGTTTTGAGACTGAGGTGCAGAAGGTTTGTTACAGGGAGCAGAGGTTGGATACTGGGGTGCAGAAGGACTGTTACAGAGAGCAGAGTTTGGAGACTGGGATGCAGAAGGATCTTACAGAGAGCAGAATTTGGAGACTGAGGTTCAGAAGGACTGTTGCAGAGAGCAGAGGTTGGAGACTGAGGTGCAGAATGATTCTTTCAGAGAGCAGACGATGGAGACTGTTGTGCACAAGGAGTGTTGCAGAGAGCAGAGTTTGGAGATTGGGGTTCAGAAAAACTTATACAGAGAAAAGCTTTTGGAGACTGGCGTGAAGAAGGCTTGTTACAGAGAGCAGAAGTTTGAGACTGAGGTGCAGAAAGACTGTTGCAGAGAGCAGACGTTCGAGACTGGGGTTAAGAAGGACCGTTTAAGAGAGCAGAGTTTGGAGACTGCAGTACAGAAGGCCTGTTACAGAGAATAGAGCTTGGAGACTGGGATGCAGAAGGAATGTCTCAGAGAGCAAAGTTTGTAAACTGAGGTTCAGAAGGATCTTAGAGAGACCAGAAGTTGGAGACTGGGGTGCAGAAGGACTGTTGCCGAGAGCAGACGTTGAAGACTGGTGTGCAGCAGGATCGTTGCAGAGAGTAGAGGTTAAAGACTTGGGTGTAGGATCATACAGAGAGCATAGGTTGGAGAGTGGGGTGCAGAAGGATCATTGAAGAGAGTAATAGTTGGAGACTCAGTTGCAGAAGAATCATTGCAGAGAGCAAAGTGGAGACTGGTGTGCAGAAGGATCGTTACAGTGAGAAGAGGTTGGAAACTGGGGTCCAGAAGGACTGTTATAGAGAGCACAGTTTGGAGACTGGGGTGCAGAAGGAATTTTGCAGAAAGCCGAGGTTGGAGACTGGTTTGCAGAAGGACTGTTGCAGAGAGCAGAGGTTGGAGACTGAGACGTGGAAGGACTGTTACACAGAGCAGACGTTGGAGACTGGGGTGAAAAATTATGGTATAGAAAAAAGAGGTGGGAGACTCGGATGCAGTCGAACAATTACAGAGAGCAAAGATTAGAAACTGGCATGCCGAAGGATTGTTTAAGAGAGCAGAGTTTGGAAACTGGGGTGCAGAAGGATCTTACAGAGAGCAAAGGTTAAAGACTGGGGTGCAGAAGGACTTTTGCAGAGAGAAGAGTTTGGAGACTGTGGAGCAAAATGATCATTGCAGAGATGAGATGTTAGAGACTGGGGTGCAGTAGGACCATTGCAGAAGTCAGAGTTTTGGAACTGAGGTGCAGGAGGATTATTGGAGATTACAAAGGTTGGAGACTGGGGTGCAGAAGGATCTTTGTAGAGAGCAGAGGTTTGAGACTGGAGTGCAGAAGGACTGCTCCAGAGAACAGAGTTTGGAGACTGCGGTGCAGAAGGCCTGTTACAGAGAGCAGAGTTTGGCAATTGGGGAGCAGATGGACCATTACAAAGAGAAGAGTTTGGAGACTGCTATACAACAGGACTTTTACAGAGAGCAGAGTTTGGAGACTGGATAGAAGAAGGATTGTTGCAGAGAGCAGATGTTGGAGACTGGGGTGCAGAAGTACTGTTACAGAAAGCAGAGTTTGGCAATTGGGAAGCAGATTGACCTTTACAAAAAGAAGAGGTTGGAGACTGCGATAAAAAAAAAAAGAAAAAAAAAACCTTTTAGAGAGCAGAGTTTGGAGACTGGATAGAAGAAGGATCGTTGCAGAGAGCAGATGAGCAGATGTTAGAGACTGGGGTGCAGAAGGACTGTCACAGAGAGCACAGGTTAGAGACTGGGGTGCAGAAGAAATGTTGCAGAGAGCAGAGTTTAGAGACTTGGGTGCAGAAGGACTTATACAGAGAGCAGAGGATGGAGACTGGGGTGCAGAAGGGCCATTACAGATTGCAGAAGTTGGATACTTAGGTGCAGAATGACTTTTACAGAGAGGAAAGGTTGGAGAAAAGGGTGTCAAAGGATTCTTACAGAGAGCAGAGAATGGAGCTGGGGTTCAGTAGAACTGTTACAGAAAACAGAGGTTGGAGACTGTGGTGCAGAAGGCCTGTTACAGAGAGAAGAGTTTGGACATGAGGTGGAGAAGGATGGTTACAGAGAGCAGAGGTTGGACACTGATGTGTAGAAGGACTGTTACAGAGAGCAGAGGTTGGAGACTGAGGTGAAGAAGAATCACTACAGAGAGCAGAGTTTGGAGACTGGGGTGCAGTAGGATAGTTACAGAGAGCACAGGTTGGAGACTGGGGTGCAGAAGAAATGTTGAAGAGAGCAGATTTTGGAGACTGGGGTGCAGAAGGACTGTTGCAGAGAGCATACGTTGGAGACTGGGTGAAGAACGATCGTTGCAGGGAGCAGAGCTTGGAGACTGGTGTGCAGAAAGACTGTAGCAGAGAGCAGAGGTTGGAGACTGGGGTGTACAAGGACTGTTGCAGAGAGCAGAGTTTGGAGTCTGAGGTGCAGAAGGACTGTTACTGAGAGCAGAGGTTTTAGACTGGGGTGAAGAATAACTGATACGGAAAGTAGAGTTTGGAGACTGGGGTGCAGAAGGACTGTTACAGAGAGCAGAGTTTGTAGCCTGGAGTGCAGAAGGACAGCTGCAGAGAACAGAGGTTGGATACTGGGGTGCACAAGGGCCATTTCAGAGAGATAAGGTTGGAGACTGAGGTGCAGCATGACTGTTACAGAGAGCAAAATTTGGAGAACGGGGTGCAGAAGGATCTTACAGAGAGCAGACGTTGGAGACTGGGATGCAGAAGGATCGTTGCAGAGAGCAGAGGTTGGAGACTGGGGTGTAGAAGGACTTTTGCAGAGATCAGAGGTTGGAGACTCGGATGCAGACGGCCTGTTAAAGAGAGCAGAGTTTGGAGAGTGGGTTGCAGAAAACCTGTTACAGAGAGCAGATGTTGGAGACTGGGGTGCAGAAGGATTGTTAGAAATAGCACAATTTAGAGACTGTTGTTTAGAAAGATTGTTGCTGAGAGCAGAACTTTCAGAATGAGGCTTAAAAGAACTGTTGCAGAGAGCAGAGGTTGGAAATTGGGGTGTAGAAGGACCATTATAGAGAGAAGAGCTTGGAGACTGCTGTACAGAAGGACTGTTACAGAGCAGAGTTTTTAGACAGGGTGCAGAAGGACCTTTGCAGAGAGCAGATGTTTGAGACTGAGATGCAGAAGGATTGTTACAGAGAGCAGAGATTGGAGACTGGGTGCAGAAGGAGAATTACAGAGAGCAAAGGATGGAGACTGAGGTGCAGAAGTACTTTTACAGAGAGCAAAGTTTGAAGACTGAGGTGTAGAAAGATCATTGCAGTGAGAAGAGTTTGGAGACTGGGGTGCAGAAGGAGTGTTACAGAAAGCAGACGTTCGCAATTGGGGAGCAGATGGACAGTTACAAAGAGAAGAGGTTGGATACTGCGATACAAAAGGACTTTTACAGAGAGCAGAGTTTGAAGACTGGGTAGAAGAAGGATCGTTGCAGAGAGCAGATGTTGGAGACTGGGGTGCAGAAGAACTGTTACAGAGAGAACAAGTTGGAGACTGGGGTGCAGAAGGATCGTTGCAGAGAGCAGAGGTTGGAAACTAAGGTGCAGAAGGATTGTTACACAGAGCAGATTTTGGTTACTGGGGTATAAAATGACTGATACAGAGAACAGATGTTGGAGACTAGGGTGCAGAAGTACTTTAGCAGAGAGCAGAGTTTGGAGCCTGGGGTGCAGAAGGACTGTTGCAGAGAGCAGAGGTTGGAGACTGGGGTGCAGAAGGACTTTTGCAGAGAACAGAGTGTGGAGACTGGGGTGCAGAAGAACCGTTGCAGAGAGCAGACGTTGGAGAGTGAGGTGCAGAAAGATTGTTACAGAGAGCAGAGTTTGGAGACTGGGGTGAAGAAGGACTGTTGCAGAAAGCAGAGGTTAAAGACTGAGGTGAAGAAGGATCGTTGAAGAGAGAAGGGGTTGGAGACTGGGGTGCAGAAGGCCTGTTACAGAGAGCAGAGATTGGAGACTGGGGTGAAGAACGCCTGTTACAGAGAGCAGAGTTTGGAGACTGGGGTGCAGAAGGACTGTTAACGAAAGCCCAATTTCGAGAATGGGTTGCAGAAGGATCTTACACAGAGCATTTTGTAGACTGAGGTTTAGAAAGACTGTTATCGAGAGCAAAGTTTGGAAACTCAGGTGCAGAAGAATTTTTTCAGAGAGCCGAGTTTTCAGACTGAGTGCAGAAGGACTTTTTCAGAGAGCAGATGTTGGATCCTGGGGTAGAGAAGGAATGTTACAGAGAGCACAGTTTGGAGACTGGGTTCAGAAAGCCTGTTACAGTGAGCAGAGTTTGAAGATTGGGGTGCAGAAGGCCTGTTACAGAGAGCAGAGGTTGGAGACTGGGTTGCAGAAGACTGTTACTAAGAGCAGCGTTTGGAGAATTGGTTGCAGAAGGATCTTACAAAGAGCAGAGTTTGGAGACTGAGGTGCAGATAAACTTTAACAAAGAGTAGAGGGTGGAGACTGGTGTGCAAAAGGAGTGCTACAGAGAGCAGAGTTTGGAGATTGGGGTTAAGAAAATCTGTTACTGAGAGCAGATGTTGGAGACAGGGTTCCAGAAGGACTGTTTCAGAGAGCAGAGTTTGGAGACTGAGGTTCAGAAGGATTGTTACAGAGAGCAGATTTTGAAATCTGGGATGTAGAAGGACCATAGCAGAGAGAACAGGTTGGAGTCTGGGAAGAAGACGGATCATTGCAGAGAGCAGATGATGGAGACTGGGTGCAGAAAGACTATTAAAGAGAGCAGCGGTTGGAGACTGAGATGCAGAAAGATCATTTCTGAGTGTAGACGTTTGACACGGGGCTGCAGAAGGACTGTTAAAGATTGCAGAACTTGTAGACTTAAGTGCAGAAGGACGTTTACAGAGAGGAGAAGTTGGAGACTGGGGTGCAAAAGGATTCTTACAGAGAGCAGAGGATGGAGACTGTGGTGCAGAAGGATCGTTGCAGAGAGAAGAGGTTGGAGAATAAGGTGCAGAAGGATGGCTACAGAGAGCAGAG
The DNA here is from genome assembly GCF_052094955.1 of Ictidomys tridecemlineatus. Classification (NCBI taxonomy): domain Eukaryota; kingdom Metazoa; phylum Chordata; class Mammalia; order Rodentia; family Sciuridae; genus Ictidomys; species Ictidomys tridecemlineatus. The sequence goes on from NW_027524720.1 coordinate 25,211, forward strand.
TTTGGAGACCTGGGTGCAGCAGGACAGTTACAGAGAGCACAGGTTGGAGACTTGGGTTCAGAAGAAATGTTGCAGAGAGCAGAGGTTGGAGACTGGGGTGCTAAAGTACTGAATCAGAGAGCAGAGGTTGGAGACTGGGGTGCAAAAGGACTGTTGCAGAGAGCAGTTGTTGGAGACTGGAATGCAGAAGGATCATTGCAGAGAGCAGAGGTTGGAGACTGCGGTTAAGAAGGACTGTTGCAGAGAGCAGAGGTTGGAGAGTGAGGCTCAGAAGGATCGTTGCAAAGAGAAGAGGTTGGAGACTGGGGTGCAGAAGGTCTGTTACAGAGAACAAAGTTTGGAGACTAAGGTGCAGAAGACCTGTTACAGAGAGCAGAGGTTGGAGACTGGGGTGCAGAAGGATTGTTTCAGATAGCACAGTTTGGAGACTGGGGTGCAGAAGGATTGTTGCAGACAGCAGAGGTTTCAGACTGAGGCTATGAAGGACTGTTACAGAAAGCAGAGGTTAGAATCTGAGGTGCAGAAGACTGTTACAGAAAGCAGACGTTGGCAATTGTGTTGCAGAAGAACTGTTATAGAGAGAAGAGGTTGGAGACTGCGGTACAGAAGGATTGTTAGAAAGAGCAGAGTTTGGAGACTTTGGTGTGGAAGGACCATTCTAGAGAGCAGATGTTGAAGATTATGGTGCAGAAGGACTGTTATGGAGAGCAGACGTTGGAGACTGAGATGCAGAAGGGTTGATACAGAGAGGAGAGGTTGGAGACTGTGGTACAGAAGGACCATTACAGAGAGCAAAGGTTGGAGACTTAGATGCAGAAGGACTTTTAGAGAGAGCAGAGGTTGGATACTGGGGTGTAGAAGGACTGTTACAGAGAGGAAGGGTTGGAGAAAGGGATGCAAAAAGATCTTACAAAGAGCAGAGTCTGAAGACTGGGGTGCAGAAGGACTGTTTCAAAGAGCAGAGGTTGGAGACTGAGGTTCAGAAGAATCGTTGCAGAGAAAAGAAGTTGGAGACTGGGGTGAAAAAAGACTGTTACAGAGAGCAGAGATTCGAGATTGTCTTGCAGAAGAACAGTTACAGAGAGAAGAGGTTGGAGACTTGGGTGCAGTAAGCCTGTTACAGAGAGCAGAGGTTGGAGAATGAGGTGCAGAAGGCCTGTTAGAGTGAGCAGAGGTTGGAGACTGAGGTGCAGCAGGACAGTTACACAGAGCAGAGGGTGGAGACTGAGGTGAAGAAGGATCATTGCAGAGAGAAGTGGTTCAGACTGAGGCTTAGAAGGACAGTTACAGAGAGCAGAGTTTGGAATCTGAGGTGCAGAAGGACTGTTACAGAAAGCAGAGGTTGGCAATTGAGGTGCAGAAGGACCGTTATAGAGAGAAGAGGTTGGAGACTGCGGTACAGAAGTACTGTTAGAGAGAGCAGAGTTTGGAGACTTTGGTGCAAAAGGACCGTTGTAGAGAGCAGATGTTGGAGACTAGGGTGCAGAAGGACTGTTAAAGAGAGCAGACGTTTGAAACTAAGGTGCAGAAGACTGTTAGATAGAGCAGAGGTTGTAGACTGGGGTACAGAGGGACCATTACAGAGAGGAAAGGTTTGATAGTGAGGGGCAGAAGGACTTTTACAGATAGCAGAGGTTGGATACTGGGGTGCAGAAGGACTGTTAGAGAGAGGAGAGGTTGGAGAAAGGGATGCAAAAGGATCTTACAGAGAGCAGAGTCTGGAGTCTGGGGTGGAGAAGGATTTTTGCAGGGAGCAGAGGTTAAAGACTGGGGTGCAGAAGGACTGTTATAGGGAGCAGAGGTTTGAGACTGGGGTGCAGAAGGCCTTGTACACAGAGCAGAGCTTTGACACTGTGGTGCAGAATGATTGCTGATAGCTGGTGAGCCTCTTTCTGGACACCTTCTTTTCCGCACAGTGCATCAGGCCCTCTCTCCTCACCCTGCTCTCTTTTGGCTTTATGAGCACCTGTGACTTCCACAGTCACTCTAAGCCATGACTTCCAGGCCTATCTCCTGGGAACCTGTCTCGCTGCCTTCTGGAATCTCCTCGGGGAGACCCCGAAGGTACCCAGACTCCAGGCCCAACCTCCTTTCCTCCTTTTCTCTCCCCAGTCACGCTTTTTCTAATTTTTTTATGTTTTAATAAGTTATCCCACTGCCACTCAGCTACCCCACAAACCAGGTGCCCTCTCGTGTCCTTGTCACCAGGACTTTAAAGTGCTCCACCCAGGGCTCCTCTTCTGAGCTTTTCCCCAAGCTTTAAATGTCACATCTTCAGTTACCAGATATTTAATTTTAATCTTGTTTTGGCACCCGATTACTCTCCCAGACTACATGAAGGTATTCTAACAAAAGCACATGGACTGTAGGGACTATTATGGCTTAGAAATAAGGTATTCCCCATCCAAAAGCTCAAGGTCAGCAACAGTAGCAGTGTTCAGAGGTGAAATGATTAGACTGTGAGACTTGTGACCTAATCTGTGGATCCATCCATTTTTTGGGTTAATTATCTGAAAGGCCCACTGTACTGAGAGGAGTGGGGAAAGGTGGATTGTGGCCGGAGACATGCCCTGGGGAATCACATCTTGTCCCCTGTGAACTGTCTCCTCCTGTCCCCTCCCCCAACCCAACCTTCTGCCTGCCATGAGCTAGGGATGCTTCCCCCCTTGTTCCCTTAAACCTTGGTGTCCCACTTCATCTCAGGCAGGCAGCAGTGGGTCAGCTGGCCCCAAACCAAACCTCCAAGCCAGGAGGCCAGAGTGCATCTCCCCCTCACGTTTTTCTGGTCAGGCCTGTGGTAAATGTGGCAACAGTGGTGGACTGACCCAGGGAGTAGGTGTTATGAGTGGATTGGACCCACAACCCTTTCCTAAATCCACAGATATAGTCATTTTCAGAGCTCAAGCCATTTTTTTCTGGATGGCCTGTTTACAGCCTGCCCTCACCTAGAATGTGGTCTACTAGTGATTATTTAGATTTTCCAGCCATCCTGGTCCTGCCCATTTGCACACCACAGCTAGCTCGTAGGCAGCCAGACCCATGGACCTCCTGCTCCCCACTGAGGAGAGAAGAGAGATTTTCTGAGGACCCTGTTAGAAGTCCACTCTTATTTTTTTTAAAGACACACTCACAGGGCATGTTTCAGGCAGTCCTTCACATGTGTATTTAAGAAATCAGACTAACAATGATTTTTGTGATTCTCTCCCAGGTTCCAATAACCAGCGCTCTACTCCCTACTTCTCTGAGATCAACTTTATAGCTTCCACAAAAAAGTGAAAAACTGCTATTTCTCTTTATGTGTCTGGCTTATTTCACTTAATATAATTTCTCCCATGATCTAGTTTTAAATAGAAACTGCACAACAAATTCTTTTATGTCAGATATAAATTTTATTCTGAAGAGATAATTCGAAATGGTCACATATGTTTATGTAGGAAAATGTTCATTATAATATTTATAGGACTGGAGATGATCTGAATGTTTAGCCAAAGGGGAGAGATTAAGTTTATTTAAGAGAGATGTAAGTTTATTGATCATCTCAATAGATGCAGAAAAAGCATTTAACATAATATAGCACCCCTACCTGTCAAAACAGTAGAAACACTAGGAACAGAAGGAACTTTGTAAAAGCTTTGTAAAATCTATCTATGCTAAACCCAAGGTAGCATCATTCTAAGTAGAGAAAGGTTGAAAGCATTCACTCTAAAAACTGGAAGCAGACAGGGTGCCCCCTCTTTCATCACTTCTATTCAACTTTATCCTTGAAATCGCCAGAGCCAGTGGACAAAAGAAAGAAATTAAAGGTATACAAATAGATTAAGAAGAATTCATATCTCACTCTTTGCTGATAGGATCATGTCATCTGCTTAAATTTTTTATTAGAGCATAATAGTTATACATAGAAGTTGGGTTGATTTGGAAAAGATCCTACGTGCATGGAATCTGATTTACTCCATTCAGTCCCCACCCCCCATCTCCCTCCCCTTCTCGCCCCCATTCTCCTTTCTCTATTGATCTTTCTTTGGGTCATTTATCTGTTAATTTCTGACTGGTGCTTTCTACATATACATACAGGTGCAGTCCCCTGTTTTAGACTTCCATGTGCACATAACCTGATCTGCGTAAAGACTTTTCATATTTTCTCCTTTCCCAAACCTCTCCACCCTCTCATTCTCCTTCTACTCCACTGATCTTCCCTGTATACTTAAGATAGCCAGTCCAACCACACTTCATCAACTTCTTTCCTCTATTTATCTCTGGCCCTGATAATTTCAGCATTGTACAGGGATAGTTAACTTTTGAATTTCTGAACATAGAGATCAAGATTGATGTAAAATGAGAAAAACTCTACATTGGAAAACACTGAAGGCAACAACGACTGCTTCTGCAGATGATGACTCTGCTTTGTAAATGTTTTTCTTAACATTTGCAATCAAAATGAACTTCTTCAAAAATCCTATGTTTACATAAAAGGACAACAGGAGACAGAGATTACTGAGACAGTGAAAAATGACTTCACACCATGATGAGGTCGAATGGCTTTCTGTTGGCTTCTAGGAATTCTCTGGTTACTCCCACCCACCATCACGCCTGCAAATGTGTGCAGCTCCATGGGTCTGATTCCCTGAGACCAGTCCTACAGTTTATCAGACTCCAGGCTGCTTTTCATTCGATATTATTTGCCATGTTGCTGCAGATTATCAATCCTGTTTGGGGTGCTCTCAGTCCATTTTCATCATGGTCTCTTTTTTTCTGTTTTGTAGCTATGACAACATTGGAAATGAGCAATCAATCATTTGTCACTGAATTAATCTTCTTGGAATTTTCCAACCACTCCAACCTACAGGGCTGGTTCTTCCTGCTCTTTCTGGTCATTTACCTGAACACTCTCTTGAGGAACATGCTCATAATAGTGGCCACCAGGGTCATTCCTGCTCTCCACACTCTAGTGTACTTTTTTCTCAGCAATTTGAGCTTCTTGGACGTCTGCTACACATCCACCACCCTCCCAGTACTGAAGAATGCCAAATTTCTTTGTTCATGTCCCACTGAATAGTAATTTTTACTTTGTGTCTGTGTGGGTATCATACTGCAGATTGAACCCGGAGCCTCCTGCACACTAAACAATGTTCTACCACTAAGCCAAAGCCCAACCCTTTTAAATATTTTGTTTTGAAACAGGGTCTTGTAAATTTGCCCAGGTTGTCCCTGAATTTGTGATCCTCCTGCCTCAGCTTCTTGAGTAGCTAGATTACAGACCTGCCTGGTCATTTTCACTTCTTGACTAATATGAATAAGATTCATATATATAATATGAACATTATATATAATATGAACATTATATAAACATTCATGTACAAATCATTGGTGGACAACTTTTTTATTTATCTTGAGTTTGTAAGTAGGAGTGGAAGAGGTGGATCGTTAACTCCATATTTAACTTTCTGAAGAAGTTCCAGATATTTTCAGACCAGTGGAACCAGCTTACCTTATTATTAAGAGTGGTGAATAAAGCTTCTGATTTCCTCACTTCCTTAACAACACATCATTATCATTCCTTTTATTGTGATGACCCTGGAATGTGTGAAGTGCTTCATCAAATGTGCTTTAGCTTTTCCTTTCCCTGATGGCTAATCATTCTAAGATCTTTTAGGGGTACTGTTAATGTGTCTCTCCTAAGCATGAGGAAAACCCCATTGTATTATGGGAAATTTTAAGTTTTAGAGACTTACCTCTTTATCTAATACTTTTATTTTTATTTTTGTGCAGTAAAATACTACAAGACTGTCAAGCTTATTGTCTTTTCTCCATATGTGCCCGAAAGAGCTGTTTGATGACTCTTTTTTTTCCCCTACTTTTAAACTCCATAGTAAACAATTTCTTCACCTGGTCATCAGCAGGATCATAAAATTAAGGGGCACGAAGACATACAGGGTTTGTTAAAGGATCAGCCCTTAGCAGGAGTTGATCAGCTGAAGATAGTGGGGATGCTTTTAATATTATGGCTTCTGATATCTGTCCATCTGGCAAAGTATGTAACATGAAGAAAAAACTTCATATGTTTTGAGAAATCCATCACAATAAGTGTACACCAACCCTGAGCCCTTCTCTCCCTAGTGTAAAGGAAAGGCAGTCTTGAGGTTTCATCCACCCACAACTTCTTAGCAGAAATCTCACTCTGAACTTCGCTCACCCAAATATCAGAAGAGAGAGGACGCTGATCTTCTCGCTGCATGCTGTGAACAGGTGATTGCCAAGACATTAATGAATCCAACAGCGAATTAACTGCTCTCCATTGTTGCAGTGGAACTCAAACTGTTGCCCTGGAGTTGTGTTTGCACACTGAGGAGTCCCAGAGCACCTGCAGAGGAAAGGCTCGATGCATATTTTCAATAGGTCAGCCCCAGACCTCTATAAATGTTCATCACAGGAAAATGAATTTTGAGAGATCAGAAAATTTTGACCCTTTCATGAGGCCACAGATATGCGACAGGCAACTTTCAGAATAACAGGTCCGTTTTGTGGTGAATGGAGACCAATAGCCAGTTTTACCAAGAGCTTTCTTTGCAGCCCAGGTGCTAGTATGGAGAGCAGCAAGGGCCACACCAAAAGCAGAAATCTACGCCTCTCTGTGAGAGTTGCTGGTAAGTAGTTTATTTATCATCACAATTTTCAAAAACACTATCCCAGAATCAGGATATACCTACACCTTAAAAACATATTACAGAATATTGTACATATTTTCATTACCATTTTGATGGCATTTATGTAATGACCTATTGTAGCACCTTTTCTATGTGTGCCTAAGTTTCCACAATACTACTTGTATTGCCAGAGTAGAAATAACTTCAGAGGTTATAAAAAAACCTGAGGGATTTAGCATGATGCCTCCAGTACTGGAAGATAACCCAAAACATAACCAGAAACACTGGGATGCCTAAATCCCTTAAGTAAGATGATGTGTGTGGAAAATTACTTATGGTAAACAATAGATAATGCTAAGTGTTAATCTTCTGCTTTTGATGAGCAGGACATAAAGGAATAATTTTTAGGGAGAAAGTTTAGAGACACATTCCCATTTTGATACAATATAGCATAACAATAGACCTACCGAAATATCTGTTTAAATAAAAATCATTCTTGTAGAAGAAGTTATGTTTAGAAACGTATTCATTCACTAACGAGGGGTTTTCATCTTTATCTTACAACACATGGATGCTTGGAAAGGGGAGTTGCAAGCAATTTATTAACTCTAATAAATCCCTGAAGCTTGTGAGTAATCTACTTCATACACAACCCCCCTCCTTTAGAAATATTATATTTTGGGGTCACTCATAAGTGACTTCATTCTCGGTCACCTGACTTTGAGATGACTGATTGGGAAAGAAAGATGCAGAGCTTCTTGTTCTGTGGGAACTGAGCCGATGGTCTCCATAAGGGATATGTTTCAGAGACAAGATACACTGAGTTTCTAAGAAGCCGCTGGGCTATGCTGCCTCACTCATGCCCACAGAGGCTTTATTTTTCTTAGCAAGATATCTGCACCAGAACAACTGAACAGAAATGTCCTCTCACCTCTGTCAAGTCTCTGTTAGATCCTTTAGGTCCCACACAGTACCGTCTTTAAAGAATCTTTTAAAAATTCTGATCCATGAATGTACTTGACAGACCTTCTTCATTCTTCAAACCTTTACTGAGTGCACATTTACACAAGGTGTTTCCATAGTGTTTAGAACACAATTGAGAGGCCCAACTAGGACCTGGAGGAGTGCATATTCAAGATGGAATGAGGGGCTTTGACAAGTATTAAGTGCTCCATTCCTAGGGCTGCCCAAGCAAACACTAAGGGAAAATAATGATAATTTTTAGATTACATAGAATTGTTACCAAGTTTCCCTGCACATATTGAGTTCATCTTCCCATTAGATTGTAAGTTGGTTGAAGGACAGTGTTGGAGACCAGCTCCAACAGGGGGTCTCTGGAGACGAACAGATGGTGAGGAGTCGGCGAAAGAGGGGGTGGAGAAACAACACAGACACCAAAGTGAATTTGTTGATCCCAATCTTTACTTGTGAAGTTGATCATATATACTTTTCATTTTGGCAGGCTTACAGTACTTTGTGGTTACAAAACAGGAATCATTATTAAAACAAAACAAAATATTACGTAGCTACAATTAGAATAGAAGAATGTATCTTGCTTATGCATAAGCAAGCATTTGTACTTTTAGTTCGAGTTTTGCTTTGAGCTGTTTCTGCTTAGTTAACTTTTAATAATAGTTACAAATGTCCCAAACTATTGGCCTATACCTTGACTATTCTTTCTTGACTTACTGACTGGAAACCAGTGCCAGGGTTACAACAAGTAGTTGATTTGTTATTTCTTGTAATCAAACAAAAGTAAGAACACAAACAATTGTGCACAGGAACAAGAACAAGTTGCCCAGTACTAAGCACTAATCTATCTTCTGAACATTAATTTTTCTTCTCTAGATTTTAATTTAATTTCTTAAAAACTTTCTTGACAGGAATACGGGGAGTTTTTCTTTAGACATTAACAATTTACACTCTGCAGCTGAAACATTGCATTTAGAGTAAACAGATCTATGCTTTAGAAGTAGTTGCATTAATTGGGAAAGTCATGATTGTTCCTTTATACTTAATGGTCATATGAGAAATCAAAACTATACTTATTAAAGGAATACAAAAACAAATCAGCCCATTCCCAGAAACATACTGCGCTCCTCTAGAGGATGGACGCATTGCTCCACCCACCTCAGTAGGGCCTTGCCATTGCCTGAGTCAGGAGAGGAGCGCAGCAGGACAGGGATCAGATCTTATCCTCTTTGAGTTTCTTAGTTGATCTGGCTTAGGACTAAATTAGACCCTGTATAGAAAAAAAAATGGTTTAAATTGAAACTAACCAGTACCAAGAAAAGAAATTTTAAAATCCTAAATGGAAAAGAGAATTTTTTATTTTGAAGAATTTTATAACTAGAAGGCTCTGACATATCGTAAGAGGTAATAATTTGTCTTCCCTTTCCCCTTTATGCTAGAAGAAGCACAGGTGATATAAAAAGAACTGAAAGAGCTGGCACAGTAGTGCACGCCTGTAAGCCAGCAGCTCAGGAGGCTGAGGCAAGAGGATAGTGAGTTCAAAGACAGCCTCAGCAAAAACAAGGCACCAAGAAACTCAGTGAGACCCTGTCTCTAAATAAAATATAAAATAGGGCTGGGGATGTGGCTCAGTGGTCAAGCCCCTGAGTTCAATCTCCGGTAACTGCCCCCCTACACCCCGGCCCCCCAAAAAAAGAACTGAAAGAGATTTTAAATGCTGAATTGAGTTCTGAATCTCCAAGACAGGAGGGATGCTTTTTCCTGGTGAATTTGTTAAGATTTTGAACCTACCAGTTAGGAGTAAGGGCATCCCTGAATGTTAGGTGAAAGAGCCCAGCCTTCCCCAAAGTGTGTCCTTGGACCAGCATCACTGGGAACACTTGGAACTCACTGACTGAGGCCAACTGTCCTGCACAATGACCTCTGATCTTTCCCTTGGCTCCAAGCACCCACACCACATGGAAGGATATGAGGACAACTCTGGGCCAGGCCAGATAGCTCATAGATTTCACAGTAAAAAATTCACATTGCCACAAGCACCTGAAATCATTCAGATATTTTTCTGAATAAATTGACCTTACACTGTGAGTGTGTGTGTGTGTGTGTGTGTGTGTTTTAAGCAATTTACTTTGCTACATGAAAATTGGATTTAAAAATTTTAATCATTGTTTGTGCTATTGAGATCAAATAGGAATCATTGTTTCCCTGATGTGCATAAGGGTTTTCATGATCACACCATTCTTCCTCATTTTGGTCATGCCCATTTTTTTTTCCTTTGAAGAAATGAATCCCTAAGGTTAGTCAGCAAAACATTTAATTTATTGCCAATGCAATATATATATATATATCATATTTAGATTTTAAAATTAGTTGTGCTTAACTGAAGCACCAACTTTCTATTGAAATTTAAATACTTTAAGCTTCTTAAGGCTCTGAGATTTGGAATTTTAATGACAGCTGTGTTGGCCTATTAATCATGTGCAATGAATTATTAGAACCAAAGACAAGAATGTCTGGGCATTGAAGATAATAAGACAGTTTACTAATATATGGTATTATCATCAGGTAACAAAGTATCACTACAAATAATAGTTATTACATGATAAATTTTCTGAGTCAATTTCTTTTTTGTTTCTTAAATCATAATTGTTAATACATATTAAATGTACAAATTAATGTACATTATGCAAATTAAAGGGATTCATTGATATTGCCCTACTTGCATTAATATATTGTGCATTAATTTCAATTCTTTTTTCCATAAAATGGGCATAATAGGTTATCTTATAGGTTGTTGTGTAAACCAAATAAGTTAATGCATGTAAAAGTCTTATAGGCATTTAATAAGTGTTAGGTATTTTTATCTATTGTGTGTCTCTATTTGTTACTCAATTTGAAAAATCCTGATTGGATTCAGGTATGTAAAAATTCATCTTTTCAAAGAAATTCACTGAGTTTTGATAGAATCGATTATCCGAAATTCAATCTAATTTTTACAGAAAACATGCCACTTTTAAACTACATTAAACAAGGTTTTTAAAGTCAGGCATTTATGTGTATTGAAGCAATCTAAGAAGACTCACACTCAAATTATTTTTCTATGAAATATGCCCTAGATGATTATGATGATTATGGTTATTATTATTGCAGAGCAGAGAGTTTACTATTAAGTTGATCTAATTCCTATGCTGCATTATATAAATTCTAAGGAGCAATTACATATTGTGTCACAAAGTGTCATTCATGAGTTATGATTGTTAATAATGGATTCTAATGGTGACCATGTTGATGATTCAATCTAATGCCCTACATTAATAAAGAGCATAAAGGATAAGGAAATTTTTTTTGGTATCATCCTTCACCCTACCCCACACCCGTGACCTACAAGAAATTAGCCAGTAAAATTAAGGAAAAACTTATATGTAGATAAAATTTTATAGACATACATTGGGAGATTTTTTTACTGCCCCATGAAATTGTCCCTCCTGAACTGACCTTTATATTTAAGACCTTTACAATAGCAGTATGGACAACTGCAGAGATTGTATTTTTAAATCCCTGAACATTTACGTTTAGTTTTCCCTTTTACACATCCACAGACCATGTACCATTTTTTTTTGTAAAATCTGCTGAAACTGCCTTTTATGTGGAATTTTATTTCTTTTATGAAAACATCTAGATATCTACCTATAAAAGAGATTGTCCTAATGATCTTTTTGATACGGGGAGTTAAAAGAAAGTACATGTCACTGATTTTTAAATGACTTGAAGTTCATCCAGGTAGTTGATAGAGAAAACAGAGAACGTAAGAAATATCAAGTACATGTAACTTACAGCTCCATTTCATAGTTGATTTATTGTAAATCAATGCTAATAAGGTAACCTCTTGTATAGGGAAATTATTTAGAAAAAGCGATACCTACAACTGACCTAGATAGTGTGGTGTTTTTAGTCATTTCTGGATAAACTTTTACTACAATTTTCGTGAACACCATGTATCACAAGAATCCCTACTTTCTGTATTTCCTTTTCTACTTTCTCTATTCTCCTGGGGGATTTCATATTCACCCTTTGCTGTAACAGTTGCCTTCATGACAATCACTCCCAAATCCACACCTGCAGTCTGCAGTTCTAGGCTGTCTGTGAAGGGCATTTCCAAGTTATTATCCCACAGATAACTCACATTCAACATTACTCAAATAAAATCCACCAAAGCGTCCTCTACATCTGCTATTCCTCACATATTCCTGTTTTCCTGAGTGATCCCACCAGCTAGCCAGCCTGCCCAAACTGATTTGTTGTCTTTACCATGTCCTCTTCAACTAGGACTTTAAAGTTCTCCATATCCTTCTCCATGAGGGCTTCAGAGATTTTCTCCCACCTTCAACACAGCACGTCTTCAGATACAGACCACTTCATTTTGATCTTGTTTTAGCACTCAGATCACTCTTTTGAACTAAACAGGTGTGTCTAAAACCTGGGGAACCAGGTTTCACAGTTATCGACCCCTGCTCCTTGAACTCACACGCACAATTCCATGAGTGGGTCTATCTGCATGTTCTAGACCTAGAGATATGATGATTTTCTAAAACCCAGTCTATCTCCCTCCAGATGTCCCTGTTTTCAATCTGCACTGACCTGAAAGAGATTTATGGTCTCCTATTATTGATACTCTGCAATCATTCATGTCCATGCTCATACCCAAGCGTGGTTCCAGAGACACACCTGGGATCTCTCACCCATGGCATGGTGGGGGGTGGGACGTTTTCCGAGGTTTCTACTGCCAAGTACCTTGCTTAGAAATCAGGCCTCACACAACTTAACAGAGCCTAGTCCCGGCCCCATAGGCTGATTTCCTGCCACCTCCCCTGAAGTAGCAGGCTCCTCAGAATGATCCAAGGCTTGGCAGCATCCACTGGTACTATCCCACCAGCCCCTTGAAGCCTAGCTGGAGTTTCCATAGAATCAGGGTACATCTCTATGGAAATGGGCTTTCTCCTCCCGCCCCAGTGTGATGCAGCTCTCAGAGAAGCTCAATAGTGAGGGTCTTTCCATTTATAGCAATTAGGATAACCAAGTGTTCTGAGCTTGCTGAGCCTTAGATGGCAGATTCCTGCTATATTCTTTGAGATTTATGCCATCAATGTTTCCTGAGATGCCAACTTGCCATCCCACTAACTATAAGACAGTGTTTTCAGTCAAGACAAATCCCACAACCAATAACACACACACACACACACACACACACACACACACACGCACATGCAAACGCTCATCCATCATGGTGAGCAAGACTTTGTATGTGTGATACAGACCGAATGCACCCACCAATCACATTCACTGCTTCAAACAGATCGTGATCAGGATACAACTGATGTCACTTGTAAAATGTGATATGTCCTGGACTGTCACTGTGGTTAAAAAAATAGAGAAATGCAAAAAATGGGAGAAAATACTTAACCTCTTAGAGACCTATAAAAATATTTAGATGTAGTTCCAACCAATCCTGAGTTAAAAATCGTCTTGAAAAAATGCTTTCACTTCTATTTATCAATTTACTTTCTTACTTACTTACATACTTACTGCAGTACTGGGGATTTAAACTAGTGGCACTCTATCATGAAGCTATATCCCCAGCCATTTCAATTATCTGGGGTGGGGGGCCTTGCAGAGTTTCAAATTTATGATCCTCCTGCCTTTGTGTCCCAAGTACCTGGGATTACAGGCAGGTACCACTCTTCCTCATTTATTACTTATTTTTAAATTAAAGCTATTTTTAAAAATTGAACTATAATTTGTACTCAAAGAATACACAGATATAAAGTGTACAGGTTTATAATATTTTACATATATATAAACTACCAAAAATCAGGATATAAAACATTTCCATCACTTTAGAAAATTCCTTCATGCTTCAACTGATATCACCCCTGAGCTCAAAAAAAAATAAAAATAAAAAAAAAATAAAAACCACCATTATTACTTGACCATTATAGCTGTTTTGCTGATTTTTGAACTTTATTTAAAGGAAACATACAGTATATATTTTGTATCTGGCTTCTTTCACTCAAAAATTTTCTTTTAGATTGGTCAATGTTATTAATGTTTCAGTATTTGTGTTTCTAAAGTAACTGAATTATTTTACTGCATGATAAACCGTGATTTGTCTTCTGTCCTTTGGCTGAAGGCATAATATTTGTTTGAGTTATTATGAATTTTTACACAAAAATTTTTGTGAACAGCGCATTAATTTCCTTAGAAATATGCTAGGAATGGGATTGTTTTGAATAGAATAACTACATATTTAACTAAATTAGAAATTACTAAATATTTTTGAAAAGTAAGTGTATAGACTTCAAATTTCACCTTGAGTATCTATAAAAATAGCTAGAAAGCATGTTGTTTTCATCATTATAATAACCAAAAAGAGCAGAATTAAATGCAAATTAATTACTTTTCTTGACTTTATTAGGAATGAAGATTATAAGGCAAACAACTAACCGAAGTCTGGGGAGAGATAAGCAACCAAAATAATCCAGGCATTTTTTTAACTATGGGAGAATCCACTAGATAAATAAGAGTTTATTTATAAAAAAAAATAATAAAAAATAGTTAATGGATTGCTAAAGATTAAGTATAGACTGGTTTAAGAGCATAAAGACCCAGAGAGCTATAGACATAAGATGTTTGTATTTTTTTCTTTTTCTCCATGGATTCCACCAAATGCTCCCAGGAAGATAGGGAAGTATTTTGAGAAAGTGTCTTTAACGGTATCATTTCTTGGATAGGTGGAGGGACAAAGAGCAACACCAGCAGCCAAAACTCCTCCCAGACCCATTTCCTGATTTTTTGCATAGAACAAAAGCTGTAATCTTCAGGGGCAAGAGTAACAGAAACTATTAAATTAGGACACTCAACAGAAAACCTTTGCAGCTATGCAAAGGAACAGGCCTAAATGTCTAACGTCGGGAGGAATAAGAACTAGGCTCAGCCATATTGCTAGAAAGTGGGTCACTGTGAAGGCCATATCCCTGTGACTGCTTTTACAGTACCTAAGGCAGGGCTTCCTGGAAACATCAGAAATCCCTTCTCTGTTTCCCACTAGTCCACTAACATGAATTGACTGAAAATAACAGTATAATACAGCTGAGACTTCTTCAAGAAATAGATTATCTCTGGAGAACGGCGAAAATAGAATACACAAAAGCAAGCAGGGAACAATATTAACAAACTGAACTCAGCCATATAGAATAAGGATAACATTACAGTCAATTGAGATCAATCCCAGAATGCAAAGCTGGTTCAATATTCAAAAATTCAATCAACCGAATTTCCATAGTAACAGACTAAATAAGAAAAAAATATATATCATTTCAATAGATGCAGATAAAATAAGAAAATTCAATATGTATTTATGATAAAAACTATAACTAAATGAAACTAGGGGCAAAGTCCAGTGGTAGAGTGCATGCTTAGTATGCATAAGGCTCTGAATTCAAAACCCAGCACACATACACACACACAAAATAATACTACTAGTAAAAAATGAATAGACATTTTCTAACTTGATAAAAGGCATTGAGTAAATGTAATGTGCCAGACACATAGCTTATATTATCTCAAAACTTTTTTCAGCAGTTGTGAAATAGACATCATTAATATCCTAAGCAAGGAACAAACTGAGGAATAGACATGAGCTGACTTTTTTTACAAACAACATCTAGTAAACAACAGATGGATTTCAATCCACATCTATCTAAACCAAGAACCTACAGTTTTACTATAATATTTTTCATTTAAGATTGAAAAAAAAAACCAGAAATTTTAGTTCAAAACAATGGATCACGGATTAGCATGGTTAACATGATCAAAAATCAGTAATTGTATCAATCATTATTTTTTTCAGGAAATGTAATGTTTGGTGAGGTAAATCTTATAATACAAAAGAAGAAAAATTCCTAAGTATATATCATTGGCAAAATTTCTTGTATCTTATAAAACTTAAAAAAATAAAAGTTTCTACTGAAAAAAATAGATCAATGTATTTAAAAGCAGGTGACTTATAATTTTACTTTTAAGAAATAATCAGAGATGATCACAGATACATATGTATGAAAGCTTTTATTTCAATATTTATGATAGTAAATGGAATTAAAGGTATCTATGTTCAATAAAAAGGGAGATATTAACTTAATTTCATGTTAGGAAATTAAGATTACAAGGCAAACAATTAAATAGAGTACAACAATATTGGGAAATTTTGCTTTGGATATTTTAAAGATAGAGGTAGAATGGGATGAATGCAAAGAGAGCTTTGATTTTGTGACTTGTTCTATTATTCTGAATAACTTTCTGCATTTTTTTCATTTTTTCCACAATGAAAACTTATTACTTAAAATAACAGACATACAAAAAGAATTCATTACAGTGAAGCACGGTGTTAGGAGTTAGATACTGCAGATTCAATGAGACACAGGGGTTGATAGCTGGTTGTGCATTTTGACCAAGCCTCCATTTATTCTTACAAAAGAGTACCCATGCAAAAGTCTGTGAGAAGTTATGCTCTCTCTAAAGTCACTCCTATACGTCTCTTTTCAGAGTCCAGGCATCTCTGTATACAATATTATTTGCCATGTTGCTGCAGATTAACAAGCCTGTTTGGGGTGCTCTCAGTCCACTCTCGTCATGGTCTCTTTTTCTCTGTTTTGTAGCTATGATACCATATGAAATGAGCAATCAATCATTTGTCACTGAATTCATCTTTTTGGGATTTTCCAACCACTCCAACCTACAGGGCTGGTTATTTCTGCTCATTCTGGTCATTTACCTGAACACTCTCCTGGGGAACATGCTCTTAATAGTGGCCACCAGCGTCAGTCCTGCTCTCCACACTCTAATGTACTTTTTCCTCAGCAATTTGAGCTTCTTGGATGTCTGCTAAACATCCACCACACTCCCAGTACTGCTGGTGAACTTCTTCTGGGAGAAGAAGGCCATTTCTTATGAGGGCTGCCTTTCCCAGATCTACTTATTGGTGACAAGTGCTGGCACAAAAGGCTTCTTACTGGCTGTGTGGCCAGTATGACTGCTGTGTGGCCACCTGCCGTCCTTCTCAGTACCCAGTCATCATGAGTGTGAAGGTCGGTGTTGGCCAGGTGACTGGGTCCTGGCTGTGTTGGATGGTGAATTTGGTCACACACACGGTGCTGGCCATCACACTCACTCTGTGTGGGCCCCACCAGTTCAGCCACTTTCTCTGTGACACCCCATTGCTCCTGAAGCTTTCCTGCTCAGACACCTCTGTCAACGAGTCTGCGCTCCACGTTGTCAGTGCCACCATGGGCCTGAGCCCCTGCCTCTTCACTGCAGCCTCTTATGCACTCATCATGGCGGCCATCCTGGGGATTCCCTCTGCCCAGGGCAGGAGGAAGGCTTTCTCCACCTGTGCGTCCCCCCTCACTGTCATGGTGGTCTTCTATGGAACAGCCAACTTCCACTATGACAGGCCCAGAGAAGGTTGGACACAAACACCCTGGTCTCTGTGCTCTTCTGTGTGGTGAGCCCCCTGTTGAGCCCCGTCATTCACAGCCTGAGAAGGAAGGAGGTCCACAGTGCCCTGAGGAAGCTTGCTGGAGGGTGTGCACCCCTTTGCACCATCAAAGTCTAGACCAATCTTCAAACTGGAGTATACAGTCATCTGAAAAAAGGTGCCTCCCTGGGACTTGTAGGCACCTGGTTAGAGAGTTCAATGACCAATATGATCTTGGAATAATGGAGAGGATGGTGATCAGAAATAAATAAGGTGTTGGATGGCGTGTTATGTGACCCCTTCCCTGCCCTCACAGCTTGATCTGGAGGAGGGCCTGGAGAACCAGCCTTGGCCAAGGCCTCGTGGAAATGCGTTCAGAAGGCAGCACCAGATCCTTGTGAAACCCGCAGCCGCTGTCCTTGGCAACCTGGGAAGACATTAACAGATTGCATCGTTGAAACGGGCTCCCTGATTTCAGTGAGAATAAGGGGACCCTGAAGTCGAAGAGGCCATGTGGTGGAGCAGTGATCAGAACATTCGAATCTGTACAGGTTTTTGACAGTGGTAAATGATCATGGTATTTATACATGGGAAAAAATAGGCACCCTCCTAGAATAGTGCCTGTCCCATGTAATGTGAAACTCTTCTTTTCACACTTCATTGGTGCATTGTAGTGGTACATAATGGTGGAATTTGCTGAGACATATTTGAACATGCACATAAAATAACCGTGAACTTTGGCCAATATCATTCCAATATTTTTCTTTTCCTCACCTCCTCCCCTGGTGCCTTGACTCTACTGATCTTCCTTCAACTTTCATGATGAGACTCCCTTCCCAACTTTCCTTCCTTTTCCTCGTCTAGCTTTAATCGAGGAAAAACATACGGCCCTTAACTTTCTGAGTTGCTTATTTATCTTAATGTTCTGAAGATCCATCCATCTTCCAGCATGACATAATTTCGTTCTTCTTTATGGCTGAATGAAATTCCAGTGTGCATATACCAGATGTTATTTAACCATTCGTCCACTGATGTCACCTCGGCTGGTTCATGGGCATGTATGTGTCATTATAGTATGATGACTTCGATCCACTCTGATAAATACCAAGCAGAGGTAGAGTTGGGTCGCAGGGTGGTCCATGGCTACTCCTGAGGAGCCTCCATCCCGATTTCTGTGATGGTTGTGCTGATTTACATGCCCACCAACAGGGTGAGAGTGCTCCTTTTTGTCCAATTCTCTCCTTGTCACACTCATTTCTGTTTGTATTCTTGGTGGTTGCCTTTGTCACTGAAATGAGATGAAATCTCAGGGTAGTCTTGACTTGCAAGTATTTTCATATATTTGTTGGCCACTCACATATTTTCTTCTAAGACGTGCCTGTTTAGTTCATTTAGTTTCAAATTTGGTCATTGGGTAATTTGATAATTGGGTTATTTAATAATTGTGGGTTTGGTGTTTAGTTTTTTGAGTTCTTTATTAATATTCTGAATATTCATCCTCTTTTAGAAGAGCACCTCATAAAGATTTTCTTTCTTTCCGTAGGTTTTTTCTTCATATTCTAATTGTCTCCATTGCTGTGCAGAACCTTCTTAATTTGATGCCATCCTATTAGCTAACTTTTAGTGTTATCTCCTGCGCTTTTGCATCCTATTGAGAAAGTCATTGCCTCTGCCTATAGGTTGGAGTATTGACTTTGTTTTTTTCTTGAAACTGAATAATTTCTGGTCTAGTGCCTGGGTCTTTAATGCATTTTGAGTTGATTTTTTGCAGGGTGAGCAATAGTTCAGGTCTCATTCTTCTGCATTTGGACAGGGGTGTAGAAGGACTGTTTTAGAGTACATGTTAAAGACTGGGGTGCAGAAGAACTGTTGCAGAGAGCAGAAGTTGGAGACTGAGGTGCAGAAGGACTGTTACAGAAAGCAGAGTTTGGAGACTGGGGTGCACAAGAATCGTAGCAGAGAGCAGAGTTTTCAGACTGAGGTGCAGAAGGATTGTTGCAGAGAGAAGATGTTGGAGACTGGGGTTCAGAATGACTGTTGCAGAGAGCAGAGCTTGGAAACTGGGGTGAAGAAGAATCGTTACAGAGAACAGAGGTTGGAGACTGGTGTGCAGAAGGACTGTTACGGAGAGCAGAGTTTGGAGACTTGGTTGCAGAAAGATCTTACAGAAAGCAGAGTTTGGAGACTGAGTTGCAGAAAGACTGTAACAGAGAGCAGAGTTTGGAGACTGTGGTGCAGAAGGACTGGTACAGAAAGCAGAGGTTGGAGACTAGGGTGCAGAAGAACCATTACAGAGTGCAGAAGTTGGAGACTGCGGTATAGAAGGACTGTTACTGAGAGCAGAGTCTGAAAATTGAGGAGCAGAAGGTCTGTTTCAGAGAACAGAGTTCGGAGACTGGGTTGCAGCAGGACCGTTGAAGAAAGTAGAGGTGGAGACTGGGTTGGAGAAGAATGTTACAGAGAGCAGAGTTTGGAAACTGGGGTGCAGAAGGACCTTACAGAGAACAGAGGTTGGAGCCTGGGAAGCAGAAGGAGTGTTAAGGAGAGAAGACGTTGGAGACTGGGGTACAGAAGGATTGTTGCAGAGAGCAGAGGTTGGAGACTGGGGTGCAGAAGGACGGTTGCAGATAGCAGAGGTTGGAGACTTAGTTGCAGAAAAACTGTTACAGAGAGCAGAGTTTGAAGAGTGAGTTGCAGAAGGATCATTGAAGACAGCAGAATTTGGAGACGTAGTTGTAGAAGAATCATTCCAGAGAGCAGAGTGGGAGACTGGGCTCCAGAAGGACCGTTACAGAGAGCACAGGTGGGAGACTGGGGTGCATAAGGACTGTTACAGAGAGAACAGGTTAAATCCTGGGGTGCAGAAGGACCGTTAAAGAGAACAGAGGTTAGAGACTGGCCTGCAAAAGGACTGTTTCAGAGGGCAGAGTTTGGAGACTGGGTTGCAGAAGGCCTGCTACAGATAGCAGAGTTTGGAGACTGGGTTGCAGAAGGACTGTTATAAAGAGCAGACTTTTGAGGCTGGGTTGCAGAAGGACTGTTATAGAGAGCAGAGTTTTGAGGCTGGGTTGCAGAAGGATCTTACAGAGAGCAGAGGTTGGTGACTGAGGTGCAGGACGACTGTTACAGAGAGCAGTGATTGGAGACTCAGGTGCAGAACGATCGTGCAGAGAGAAGAGGTTTCAGACTGAGGTGCAGAAGGACTATTACAGAAAGCAGAGGATGGAGACTGAGGTGCAAAAGGATTGTTACAGAATGCAGAGTTTGGAAATTAGGGTGCAGAGGGAGGGTTACAAAGGCCGGAGGTTGGAGACTGCGGTATACAAATACTGTAACAGATAGCAGAAGTTGAAGAATATGTTGCAGAAGGAATGTTAGAGAGAGCAGCGGTTGGAGACTGGTGTGCAAAAGGACTGTTAAACAGAGCAGAGGTTGAAGACTGGAGTGAAGAATGACTGTTGCAGAGAGCAGAGGTTGGAGACTTGGATGCAGAAGGACTGTTGCAGAAAGCAGAATTTGGAGACTGAGGTGCAGAAGGACTGTTACAGAGAGCAGAGTTTGGAGACTGGTGTGCAGAAGGACTGTTGCAGATAGCAGAGGTTGGAAACTGAGGTGAAGAAAAACTGTTGCAGGGAGCAGGTGTTGGAGACATAAGTGCCAAAAAACATTTGCAGAGAGTAGAATTTGGAGTTTGAGGAGTAGAAGACTGTTGCAGATAGCAGAGGTTGGACACTGGGGTGCAGAAGAACTGATACAGAAATTAGAGGTTGGGGACTGAGGTGCAGCAGGACCATTACAAACAGCAGTGTTTGGAGACTGCAATAAAGGAGGACTGTTACAGAGAGCAAAGGTTGGAGACTGGAGAGGAGAAGAACTGTTTCAGAGTGAAGACGTTAGAGACTGGTGTGCAGAAGAACTGTTGTAGAGAGTTGAGGTAGGAGACTGAGATGAAAAAAGACTGTTAAAGAGAGTAGAGTTTTGAGACTGGGATGCAGAAGGACTGATGCAGAGAGCAGAGATTGGAGACTGGGGTGCAAAAGGCTGTTACAGAGAGCAGAGGTTGAAGACTGGGTACAGAAGGGCTGTTACAGAGAGAAGAGTTTGGAGACTGGGTTGCAGAAGAATATTACATAGAGCAGAGTTTGGAGACTGCGGTGCAGAAGGATTGTTACAGAGAGCAGAGGTTGGCGACTGGGGTGCAGTAGGATTATTGCAGAGAGCAGAGGTTGGAGCCTGGTGTGCAGAAGGATCGTTGCAGAGAGCAGAGGTTGGAGACTTGGGTGCAGAAGGACGGTTGCAGAGAGCAGATGTTGGAAACTGGGATGCAGAAGGATCGGTTCAGAGAGCAGATGTTAAAGTCTGAGATGCAGAAGGACTGTTAGAGAGAGCAGAGGTTTGACACTTGGGTGCAGAAGGACTGATACGGAAAGCAGAGGTTGGAGACTTTGGTCCAGAATGAACCTTACAGAGAGCAGAGTTCAGAGACTGCATTACAGAAGGACTGATGCAGAGTTTAGTGGTTGGGAATGGGATGCAGAAGGATTGTTTCAGAGAGTAGATGTTAAAGAGTGGGGTGCAGAAGAACTGTTTGAGAGAGCTGAAGATGGAGACTGGGGTGCAGAAGGATTGTTGCAGGAAGCAGAGGTTGGATACTGGGGTTAAAAAGAACTAATACAGAGATCAGAGTTTGGAGATTGGGGTGCAGAAGGATCTTACAGAGAGCAGAGGTTGGAGAGTGGGGTGCAGAGGAACTGTTGCACAGAGCAGAGGTTGGAGACTGGGGTGCAGAAGGACTGTTACAGAGAGCAGAGAATGGAGACTAGGTGGCAGAAGGATCTTACATAGGGCAGAGGTTGGAGACTGAGGTGCAGAAGAAATGTTACCGAGAGCAATGGGTGGAGACTGGGGTGCAGAAGGATTTTTGCAGGGAGCAGAGGTTGGAAACTGACATGCTGAAGGACTCTTGCAGACAACAGAGGTTTGAGAATGGGGTGCAGAAGGACCGTTGAAGAGAGCAGATGTTAGAAACTGAGGTGCAGAAGGATTGTTATAGTGAGCAGCGGTGTTAGACTGGGGTGAAGGACTGTTACAAAGATCAGAGTTAGGAGACTGGGGTGCAGAAGTATCTTTCAGAGAGAAGAGGTTGGAGACTGCGGTGCAGATGAACTGTTGCACAGAGCAGAGGTTTGAGACTGGCGTGCAGAAGGACTGCTACACTGAGCAGAGTTTGGAGACTGGGTTGCAGAAAGATCTTACATAAAGCAGAGGTTGGAGACTGAGTTGCAGAAGAAATGATATCCAGTGCAGAGTTTGGAGACTGGGGTGAAGAAGGACTGTTGCCGAGAACAGAGGTTGGAGACTGTCGTGCACAAGGACCATTGCAGAGAGCAGAGGTTGGACACTGGGGTGAAAAAGGAATGTTACAGAGAGCAGAGTTAGGAAACTGGGGTGTAGAAAAATCTTACAGATTGCAAAGGATGGAGCCTGGGATTCAGAAGGACTGTTACAGAGAGCATACGTTGGAGACTGAGTTGCAGAATAACTGTTTCAGAAAGCAGAGACTATAGACTGTGGTGCACAAGGATCCTTGCAGAGACCTGAGTTTTCAGACTGATGTACAGAAGGACTGTTGCAGAGAGCAGAGGTTTGAGACTGGGGTGCATAAGGATCGTGGCAGAAAGCAGAGGCTATAGACTGGGGTACAGTAGGACCATTGCAGAGGTCAGTGTTTGGGAACTGAGGTGCAGAAGGATTGTTACTGAGAACAGAAGTTGGATACTGGGGTGCAGAAGGACTGTTGCAGAGAGCAGATATTTGAAGCTGGGGTTTAGAAAGACTGTGACAGAGAGCAGAGTGTAAAGACTGGGGTGCAGAATTACTGTTAGAGAGAGCAGAATTTGGAGACAGGGTTGCAGAAGGATCTTACAGAGAGCAGAGGTTAGAGATTGAGGTGGAACAGGACTGTTACAGAGAGCAGAGTTTGGAGACTGGGGTGCAGAAGGATCGTTGCAGAGAACCGAGATTTCAGACTGAGGTGCAGCAGGACTGTTGGAGATTACAGATGTTGGAGACTTGGGTGCAGAAAGATTGTTGCAGAGAGAAGAGTTTTGAGACTGGGATGCAGAAGGACTGTTACAGAGAACACAGGTTAAAGACTGCGGTGCAGAAGGCCTGTTACAGAGATCAGAGTTTGCTGAAGGGATGCAGAACGACTGTTACAGAGGGCAGAGTTTGGAGACTGGGTTGCAGAAGGATCCTACAGAGAGCACAGGTTGGAGACTGAGGTGCAGATGGACTGTTACAGAGAGTAGAGGTTGGAGACAGAGGTGCAGAAGGAACATTGCAGAGAGCAGTGTTTTAGACAGAGGTTAATAAGGATTGCTACAGAGAGCAGAGGTTTGAGTCTGGGGTGCAGAAGGACTGTTGCAGATAGCAGAGTTTGGAGAATGGGGTTAAGAAAAACTGTTGCAGGGAGCAGGTGTTGGAAACTTGGGTTCAGAAGGACTGTTGCAGAGAGAAGAATTTGGAGACTGAGTTGCAGAAGGACTGTTACAGAGAGCAGAGGTTGGACACTGGTGTTCAGAAGGACTGATACAGAAAGCAGAGGTTGGAGACTAGGGTGCAGAAGGACCGTTGCAGAGAGCAGAGTTCTGAGACTGCTATAAAGGAGGACTGTTACAGAGAGCACAGGTGGAAGAATGGTTCATAGAAGAACTGTTTCAGAGCGCAGATGTTGGAGACTGGGGTGCAGAAGAACTGTTGCACAGATCAGAGGTTGGAGACTGACGTGCAGAAAGAATGTTACAGAGAGCAAAGTTTGAAGACTGGGGTGCAGAATTACTGATACAGTAAGCAGATGTTGACACTAAGGTGCAGAAGGACCATTACAGAGAGCAGAGGGTGGAGACTGTGGTACAGAAGGACTGTTGCAGAGAGCAAAGGTTTGAGAATTGTGTGCAGAAGGACTGTTACAAAGAGCAGATATTAGAGAATAGGGTGCAGAAGTAAGGTTGCAGAGTTCAGAGGTTTTAGACAGAGGTGCAGAAGGATTGTTACAGAGAGCAGACGTTGGAAACCATGGTTCAGAAAAACTTATACAGAAAGCAGAGGTTTGAGACTGGGGTTCAGAAGAACCTTTACAGAGAACAGAGGTTGGAGACTTCGGTAAAGAAGCACTGTTACAGAGAGCAGGGGTTGGAGACTGGAAAGTAGAAGGACTGATGCAGAGAACAGATGTTGAAGACTGGGTTGCAGCAATATCATTGAAAATAGCAGAGGTTGTAGACTAGGTTGGAGAAGGACTGTTGCAGAGAGCAGATGTTGGAGACTGTGTTGCATAAGGATCGTTGCAGAGAGCAGAGGTTGGAGATAGGGGTGCAGAAAGACTGTTGCAGAGAGCAGAAGTTGGATTCTGAGGTGAATAAAAACGGTTACAGAGAGCAGAGGTTGGAGACTGGGGTGCAGAAGGACTGTTGAAGAGAGCAGAAGTTGGAGACTGAGTTGCAGAAGAATCGATGAAGAGAGCAGAGGTGGAGACTGGGATGCAGAAGAATCCTTACAGAGAGAAGAGTTGGGAGACTGCGGTGCAGAAGGACTTTTACAGTGAGCACAGGTTGGAAACTGGGGTGCAGAAGGAATGTTGCAAAAAGCAGAGTTTGGAGACTGGGTTGCAGAAGGTTCTTTCTTGGAGCAGAGTTTGGAGACTGAGGTGCAGAAGAACTGTTGCAGAGATCAGATGTTGGAGACTTTGGTGCAGAAGGACTGTTGCAGAGAAAAGATGTTGGAGACTGGGATTCAGAAGTATCCATGCAGATAGCAGAGGTTGGACACTGGGGTACAGAAGGACTGTTACAAAGAGCAGAGGTTGAAGACTGAGGTGAAGAAAGACTGTTACAAAGAGCAGATATGGGAGACAGGGGTGCAGGACTTATACAGAGCAGAAGTTGAAGCCTGAGGTGCAGAAGGTCTGTTACACAGAGCAGAGGTTGGAGACTCGGGTGCAGAAGGATTATTGCAGAGATCAGAGTTTTCAGACTGAGGTACAGAAGAACAATTGCAGAGAGCAGATGTTAAAGATTGGGTTGAACAAGGCCTGTTGTAGCGAGCAGGGGTTGGATACTGGGGTGCAGAGGGATCGTTGCAGAGAGCAGAGGTTGGACATTAAGGTGCAGTAGGACTGATACAGAGAGCAGAGGTTGTAGACTGGAGTGCAGTAGGTCTTTTACAGAGAGAAGAGTTTGGAGAGTGAGGTGCCGAAAAACTGTTACAGAGAGCAGATTTGGAGACTGGGTTGCACAAGGATTTTACATAGAGCAGATTTTGGAGACTGAGGTGTAGAAGCACTGTTACAGAGAGTAGAGGTTGGAGACTCAGGTGCAGAAAAACGGTTTCAGAGAGCAGAGGATGGAGACTTAGGTGCAGAAGGATTGTTACAGAGAGCAGAGGTTGGAGACTGGGGTCTAGAAGGACTGTATTAGAGAGCAGACGTTGGAGACTAAGATGCAGAGGGACAGTTAAACAGAGCACAGGTTGGAGACTGGGGTGCAAAAGGACTGATACATAAAGCAGAGTTTGGAGACTCTGGTGTATAAGTACCCTTACAGAGAGCAGAGTTTGGAGAATGCAGTACAGAAGGACTGTTATAGAGAGCAGAGGTTGGAGACTGAAGTGGAGAAGGACTGTTTCAGAGAGCAGATGTTGGAGACTTGGGTGCAGAAGGACTGTTGCATAGAGCAGAGATTGGAGACTGAGGTACAGAAGGACTGTTACATAGAGCAGAGTATGGAGACTTGGGTGCACAAAGACTGTTGCAGAGAGAAAAGGTTGTAGACTGAGTTGCAGAAGGACTGTTACAGAGGGCAGAGTTTTGAGACTGTGGTGCAAAACGACTCATACAGAAAGCAGATGTTGGATACTGGG
Organism: Ictidomys tridecemlineatus; assembly: GCF_052094955.1. Classification (NCBI taxonomy): domain Eukaryota; kingdom Metazoa; phylum Chordata; class Mammalia; order Rodentia; family Sciuridae; genus Ictidomys; species Ictidomys tridecemlineatus. Next base: position 51,275 of record NW_027524720.1, read on the forward strand.
GTGCATAAGGACCCTTACGGAGAACAGCGGTTTGAGACTGCAATACAGAAAGACTGTTACAGAGAGCAGAAGTTGGAGACTGGGGTGCCAAAGAACTGATGTAGAGACCTGAGGTTGGAGACTGGGGTGCTGAAGGATCGTTGTGTCCAGTAGAGTTTAGAGACTGGGGTGTAGAAGGTCTGTTGCAGAGAGCAGAGTTTGGAGACTGCGGTGTAGAAAAACTTTTTCAGAGATCAGACGTTGGAGACCGTGGTGCAGAAGGTACGTTGGTGGGAGCAGAGTATGGAGACTGGAGTCTAGAAATACTGTTGCAGAGAGCAGAGGATTGAGACTGGGGTGTAGAAGGAATGTTTCAGAGAGCAGATGTTGGAGACTTGAGTGCAGAAGAACTGTTGCATAGATCAGAGGTTGAAGATTGAGGTACAGAAAGACTGTAAAAGAGAGCAGAGGTTGGAGACTGGGGTGCAGACGGATTATTGTGGAGAGCAGAGTTTTAAGACTGAGGTACAGAAGAACTGTTGCAGAGAGTAGATGTTGGAGATTGGGGTTCAGAAAGACTGTTGAAGCAAGCAGAGGATTAAGACTAGGGTGAAGAAGAATCGTTGCAGAGGGCAGAGGTTGGAGACTGGGGTGCAGAAGGATGGTTGCAGAAAGCAGAGTTTGGAGACTGAGGTGAAGAAGGACTATAAAGAGAGAAGAGGTTGGTTATTGGGGTGCAGAAGGACTGATACAGAAAGCAGAGGTTGGAGACTGGGGTGCCGAAAAACTGTTGCAAATAGCAGAGTTTTGAGACTGGGGTGGAGAAGGACTGTTGCAGAGAGCAGATTTTGGAGACTTGGGTGCAGAAGGATCGGTGGTGCGAGCATAGTATTGAGACTGGGATTTGGAAGGAATGTTGCAGAGAACAGCGGTTGGAGTCTAAGGTGCAGAAGGACCATTGCAGAAAGCAGAGTTTGGAGACAGGGTTTTTGATGGATTCTACAGAAAGCAGAGTTTGGACACTGAGGTGCAGAAAGACTGTTGCAGAGAGGAGAGGTATGAGATTGGGGCACAGAAGTACTTTTTCAGAGAACAGAGGTTGGATTCTGAGGTGCAGAAAGACTGTTACAGAGAGCAGCGGTTGGAAACTTGGGTGCAGAAGAACTGATACAGAAAGCAGAGGTTGGAGACTCGGGTGAAGAAGGATTGTTACAGACAGCAGAGGTTGGAGACTTCAGTACAGATGGACTGTTACAGAGAGCAGAGGGTGAAGACTGGGGTGCAGAGGAATTGTTGCAGAGAGCAAACTTTGGAGACTGTGGTGCAGAAGGACTGATACAGAAAGCAGAGGTTGGAGACTTGGGTGTAGAAGGACTGTTTCAGAAAGCAGAGTTTGGAAACTGGGTTGGAAAAGGACTGTTGCAGACAGCAGATGTTGGAGACTGGGGTGCAGAAGGAATGTTGCAGAGAGCAGAAATTAGAGACTTGGGTGCATATGGACTATTGTAGAGAGCAGAGGTTGCAGTCTGAGGTTCAAAAGGACTCATATAGACAGCAGAGTTTCGAGAATGTGGTGCAAAAGGACTTATACAGAAAGCAGAGTTTGGAGAATGTGGTGCAGAAGGACCCTTACAGCAAACAGAGTTTGGAGACTGCGGTACAGAAGGACTGTTACAGAGAGCAGAGGTTTTAGACTTGGGTGCAGAGTAACTATTGTAGAGATCAGAGATTAAAGACTAGGGTGCAGAACGACCATTTCAGAAAGCAGAGGTTGGAGAATGGGTTTCAGAAGAATCTCACAGAGAGCAGACTTTGGACACTGAGGTGCATAAGGACTGTTGCAGAGAGCAGAGGATGGAGATTGAGGCGCAGTAGGACTGTTTAAGAGAACAGAGTTTGGAGTCTTAGGTGCAGAAGGACTGTTACAGAGAGCAGAGTTTGGAGACTGGGGTGCAGAATGACTGATACATAACGCAGAGTTTGGAGACTCGAATGCAGAAGGACCGTTACAGAGAGCAGAGTTTGAAGACTGCAGTACAGAAAGACTGTTACAGAGAGCAGAGGTGAAAGACTGGGGTGAAGAAGGATTGTTGCAGAGAGCAGAGGTTTCAGAGTCAGGTCCAGATGGACTGTTACAGAGAGCAGAGTTTGGAGACTGTAGTGCAGAAGCACTGATACAGAAAGCAGAGTTTGGAGACTGTGGTGCAGAAGCACTGATACAGAAAGCAGATTTTGGAGTCTGGGGTGAAGAAGGACACATACAGAGAACAGTGGTTGAAGACTGCGGTACAGAAGAACTGTTTTTGAGAATAAGGTTGAAGACTGGGGTGCAGAGGGACCATTGCAGAGAGCAGAGGTTGGAGACTGGGGTGCAGAAGGAATGTTACAGAGAGTAGAATTTGTAAACTGGGTTACAGAAGGTTCTTCCAGAGAGCAGAGGTTGGAGACTGTGTTGTAGAGAGACTCTTGCAGAGCAGATGTTGGAGACTGAGGTGCAGAAGGATCGTTGCAGAGAGCAGATTATGGGGACTCGGGTATATAAGGACTGTTCCAGAGAGCAGAGTTTGGAGACTGGGGTGTAGAAGGACTGTTGCAGAAAGCAGTTGTTGAATACTGAGGTGCAGAAGGACTTTTTCAGAGAGCACAGTTTGGAATCAGTGTTGCAGAACAACTGATACAGAGAGCTGATATTGGAGACTGAGGTGCAGAAGGAATGTTACAGAGAGCAGAGGTTGGAGACTGGTGTGAAGAAGGACTGATACCGAAAGCAGAGGTAAGATACTGGGGTCCAGAAGGACCGTTACAGAGAACAGAGGTTGGAGACTGCAGTACAGAAGGACTCTTACAGAGAGCAGATGATGCAGACTGTGGTGCAGAAGGACTGTTGCCGAGAACAGAAGTTGGAGACTGGGGTGCATAAGGACCATTGCTGAGAGCAGAGGATAAAGTCTAATGTGCAAACAGATTGTTACAGAGAGCATAGGTTGGAGACTGGGGTGCAGAAGGTCTGTTACAGAGAGTAGAGTTTGGAGACTTGGGTGCAGAAGGATCTTTCAAAGAGCTGAGTTTGAAGACTGGGCTGCAGAAGATTATTTCAGAGAGTAGAGTTTGGAGACTGAGGTACAGAAGGACTGTTCCAGAGAGCAGACCTTGGAGACTGATGTGCATAAGAATCGTTGCAGAGAGCAGGGTTTTCAGACTGAGGTGCAGAAGGCCTGTTACAGAGAGCAGAAGTTGAAGACTAGGGTGTAGAACGACTGTTGCAGAGAGTAGAGGTTGGAGATTGGTGTCCAGAAGGATTGTTGCAGACAGCAGTTGTTGGAGACTGGGGTGGAAAAGGACTGCTGCAGAGTGTAGTGGTTGGAGACTGAGGTGCAGAAGGATCATTACATAGAGCAGAGTTGGAGACTGTGGTGCAGAAGGACTTTTACAGAGAGCACAGGTTGGAGTCTTAGGTGCAGAAGGAATTTTGCTGAGAGCAGATGTTGGAGATTTGTTTGCAGAAGGACTGTTGCAGAAAGCAGAGGTTGGAGACTGAGGTGCAGAAGGACTGTTACAGAGAGTGGAGGTTCGACTCTGAGGTTCAGAAGGATCCTTACAGAGAGCAGAGGTTGGAGACTGTGGTGTAGACGGACTTTTACAGAGAACAATGGTTTGATACTGGGGTGAAGAAGGAATGTTGCAGAGAGCAGAGTTTGGAGACTGAGGTTCAGAAGGACTGTTGTTGAGAGTAGAGGTTGGAGATTTGCGTGCAGAAGAACTGTTGCAGAGAGCAGAGGTTTTAGACTGCGATGTAGAAGGACTGTTGCAGAGAGTAGAGTTTGGAAATTGGGGTCCAGAAAGAATGTAGCAGAGAGCAGAGGTTGGAGACTAAGGTGCAGAGGTCCAGTTACACAGAGCACAGTTTGGAGACTGGGGTGCAGAAAGACTGATACAGAAAGCAGAGAGTGGAGACTCAGGTGCAGAAGTACTCTTACCGAGAGCAGAGTTTGGAGAATGCAGTACAGATGGGCTGTTACAGAGACCAGAGGTTGGAGACTGGGGTGGAGAATTACTGTTGCAGAGAGCAGATGTTGAAGACTGGGGTGCAAAAGGACTGTTGCAGAGAGTAGAGAATGGATACTGTTGTGCAGAAGGACTGTTGCAAAGAGCAGAGGTTGCAGACTGAGTTGCAGAAGGACTGTTAGAGAGGGAAAAGTTAGGAGACGGTGGTGCAAAACGACTGATTCAGAAAGCAGAGGTTGGATACTGGGGTGCATAAGGACCCTTACAAAAAACAGAGGTTGGAGACAGCGGTACAGAATGACTGTTACAGAGAGTCGAGGTTTGAGACTGGGGTGCAGAAGAACTTATGTAGAGAACAAAGGTTGGAGACTGGGGTGCAGAAGGAACGTTTGGGCGAGCAGAGTATGGAGACTAGGGTGTAGAAGGACTGTTGAAGAGAGCAGAGTTTTCAGACTAAGGTACAAAAGAACTGTGGCAGGAAGCAGATGTTGGAGACTGGGGTTCACAAGGACTGTTGCAGCGAGCAGAGTTTTCAGACTGGGGTGCAGAAAGATCGTTGCAGAGAGCACAGGTTGGAGACTGAGGTGCAGAAAAAATGTTGCAGAGAGCAGAGGTTGGAGACTTGAGTGTGCAGAAGAACTGTTGCAGAAAGCAGAGTTTGGAGACTGAGGTGCAGAAGGACTGTTGCAGAGAGTGGAGGTTCGAATCTGAGGTGCAGAAGGATCGTTACAAAAAGCAGAAGTTGGAGACTGGGGTGCAGACGGACTTTTACAGAGAGCACAGGTTTGACACTGGGAAGAATAAGGAATGTTGCAGAGAGCAGAGGTTAGAGACTGGGATGCAGAAGTAGTGCTGCTGAATGCAGAGGTTGGAGACTAAGGTGCAGAAGGACTTTTACAGAGAGCACAGGTTGGAGACTGGGGTGCAGAAGGATTATTGCAGATAGCGGAGTTTTCAGACTGAGGTACAGAAGAAATGTTGCAGAGAGCAAATGTTTTAGACTGGGTTGCACAAGGACTGTTGCAGCGAGCAGAGGTTTGAGACTGGGGTGCAGAAGGATCGTTGCAGTGAGAAGACGTTAGAGACTGGGGTGCAGATGGACTGATACAGAAAGCAGAGTTTGGAGACTGGAGTGCAGAAGGCCTTTTAGAGAGAGCACAATTTGGAGACTGGAGTGATGAAGGACTGTTACAGAGAGCAGAGTTTGAAGACTGTGTTGCAGAAGGATCATACAGAGAGCAGAGAATGGAGACTGAGGTGCAGAAGTACTGTAACAGAGAGTAGAATTTGGAGACTGAGGTGCAGAAGGACCGTTGCAGAGAGCAGAGGTTGGAGACTTAGGTGCAGAAGGATTGTTACAGAGAACAGAGTTTGGAGACAGAGGTGCAGAAGGACTGATGCAGAGAGCAGTGGTTTTAGACTGGGATGTAGAAGGACTGTTGCAGAGAGTAGAGGTTGGAGATTGGGGTTCAGAAGGACTGTAGCAGAGAGCAGATGTTGGAGACCAAGGTGCAGAGGACAGTTGCGCAGAGCAGAGGTTGGAGACTGGGATGCAGAAGGACTGACACAGAAAGCAGAGGTTGGAGACTCGGGTGCAAAAGTCCATTACAGAGAGCAGAGGTTGTAGAATGCAATACAGAAAGACTGTTACAGAGAGCAAAGTTTGGAGACTGGGGTGGATAATGACAGTTGCAGAGAGCAGATGTTGGAGACTGGGGTACAAATGGACTGTTGCAGAGAGCAGAGGATGGAGACTGGGGTGCAGAAGGATTGTTGCAGAGAGCAGAGTTTGCAGACTGAGTCTCAGAAGGACGGTTACAGAGGGCAGAGTTTGGTGACTGTGGTTCAAAACGACTGATACAGAAATCAGAAGTTGGATACTTGGGTGCTTAAGGACCCTTTACACAGAACAGAGGTTGGAGACTGTGGTACAGAAGGACTGTTTCAGACAGCAGAGGTTGGAGACTAGGGTGCAGAAGAACTGATGTAGAGAACAGAATTTGGAGACTGGGGTGCAGAAGGATCGTTGGGCAATCAGAGTATGGAGACTGGGGGGTAGAAGTACTGTTGCATAGAGCAGAGGTTGGAGACTAGGGTGTAGAAGGACTGTTTAAGAGAGAAGATGTTAGAGACTTGTGCGCAGAAGAACTCTTGCATAGAGTAGAGATTGGAGATTGAGATACAGAAGGACTGTTACAGAGAGCATAGTTTCTAGACTGTGTTGCAGATGGAGGATTACAGAGAGGAGAGTTTTCAGACTGAGGTACAGAAAAACTGTTGCACAAAGCAGATGTTGGACACTGGGATTCACAAGGACTGTTGCAGAGAACAGAGGTTTGAGACTGGGGTGGAGAAGGATCGTTGCAGAGAGCAGAGGTTGGAGACTTATGTGCAGAAGGATTTTTGAAGAGAGCAGAGGCTCGAGACTGGGGTTCAGCAGGATCGTTACAGAGAGCAGAGTTTGGAGACTGGGGTGCAGAAAGACTTTTAAAGAGAGCACAGTTTGTAGAATGGAGTGCAGAATGAATGTTGCGGAGAGCAGAGGTTGGAGACTTGGGTGCAGAAGGACTGTTGCAGAAAGCAGAATTTGGAGTCTGAGGTGAAAAAGGACTGTTGCAGGAAGCAGAGTTTAAAGACTGGGGTGCAGAAGGACAGTTACAGATAGCAGACGTTGGAGACTGGGTTTCAGTACGATCTTACAGAGAAAAGAGTTTGGATACTGAGGTGCAGAAGGACTGTTACAGAGAGCGGATGTTTGAGACTGGGGTGCAGAAGGATCATTACAGAGAGCAGAGGTTGGAGACTGGAAAGCAGATGGACTATTACAGAGAGCATAGGTTTGATACTGGGGTGCAAAAGGATTGTTGCAGAGAGCAGAGGTAGGAGTCTGGGGTTCAGAAAGACTGTTGCTGGAAGCAGAGGTTAGAGACTAAGGTGTAGAAGGACTGTTACAGAGAGCAGAGTTTGAAATCTGAGGTGCAGAAGGACTGAAAAAGAAAGCAGATGTTAGAGACTGAGGGGAAGAAGGACCATTACAGAGAGCAGAGTTTGGAGACTCTGGTACAGAAAGACTGTTTCAGAGAGCAGAGTTTGGAGACTGGGGTGTAGAAGGACTGTTGCAGAAAACAGAGGTTTGAGACTGGGGTGCAGAAGGACCGTGGCAGAGAGCAGAATTTGGAGATAGGTTCCAGAAGGACTGTTACAGCGAACAGGGGTTGGAGACTGGTGTGCAGAATGATCTCTCAGAGAGCAGAGGTAGGAGACTGGGGTGCAGAAGGACTGTTTTAGAGAGAAGAGGTAGGAGACTGGGGTGCAGAAGGATTGTTGCAGAGAGTAGAGCTTGGAGACTGGGGTGCAGAAGGCTTGTTTCAGAGAGCAGAGTTTGGAGCCTGGGGTGCAGAAGGACTGTTACAGAGAGCAGAGTTTGCAGACTGGGTTTCAGAATGGTCTTTACAGAGAGCAGATTTAGGAGACAGAGGTACAGAAAGACTGTTACAGAGAGCAGAGTATGGAGACTTGGGTACAGAGGAATTGTTGCAGAGAGCAGATTTTTCAGACTGAGGTACAGAAGATCTGTTGCAGAGAGCAGACTTTGGAGAATGGATTGCACAAGGACTGTTGCAGCAAGCAGATGTTGGACTGGGGTTCAGAAAGATCTTACAAAGAGCAGAGTTTGAAGACTGGGGTGCAGAAGCACTGTTACAGAGTGTAGAAGTTGGAGACTGAGGTGAGAAGGACCCTTGCAAAGAGCAGAGATTGGAGACTGAGGTGAAGAAAGATAGTTACAGAGAGAAGAGGTTGGAGACTGGGGTGCAGAAAAACTTTTGCTGAAAGCAGAGTGTGGAGACTGGGGTGTAGAAGGACTGTTGCAGAGAGTAGAGGTTGGAGATTGAAGTCCAGAAGGACTGTTACAGAGAGCAGTGTTTGGAGACGGTGGTGGAGAAGGACTGTTGCAGAGAGCAGATGCTGGAGCCTAGGGTGCAAAAGGAAACATGCAGAGAGCAGAGGATGGAGACTGGGGTGCAGAAGTATTCTTGGGGTGAGCAGAGTATGGAGAATGGGGTTTAGAAGGACTGTTACAGAGAGCAGAGTTTGAAGACTAGGGTTTAGAAAGACTTTTTCAGAGAGCAGACTTTGGAGACTGGGGTGCAGAAGGATCGTTGCAGAGAGCAGAGTTTGAAGACTGGGGTTCAGAAGGATTGTTAGAGAGAGCAGAGGTTTGAGACTGTGGTGCAGAAGGACTTTTACTGAGAGCACAGGTTGGAGACTGGGCTGCCGAAGGACTTTTACAGAGAGCACAGGTTAAAGACTGAGGTGCAGAAAAACTGTTACAGAGAGCAAAGTTAGGAGACTGGGGTGCAAAAGGAGTGTTGCAGAGAGCAGAAGTTGGAGACTGAGGTGCAGAAAGACCCTTACAGAGAGCAGAAGTTGGAGACTGGTATGCAGAGGAGTGTTACAGAGAGCAGAGGTTGGAGACCGGTGTGCAGAAGAATCTTACAGGGAGCATAGGTTGGAGACTGGGGTGCAAAAGGTCTGTTGCTGAGAGCAGAGTTTGGAGACTGGGGTGGAGAAGGATCATTGAAGAGAGAAGAGTTTGGAGACTGGGCGCAAAAGGCCTGTTACATAAAGCAGAGTTTGGAGACTGGGGTGAAGAAGGCCTGTTACAGAGAGCAGTTCCTGGAGACTAGGGTGCAGAAGGACAGTTACAGAGATCAGAGTTCAGAGACTGGGTTGCAAAAGAATCTTACAGAGAGCAGAGTTTAGAGAATGAGGTACAGAACGACTGTTAGAAAGAGCAGAGGTTTGAGACTGAGGTGCAGAAGGATCGTTGGAGAGAGCAGTGTTTTGAGACTGCAGTGCAGAAGGATTGATACTGAAAGCAGAGGTTTAAGACTGGGGTGCAGAAGGACCCTTACAGAAAACAGAGGTTGGAGACTGAAAGACTCTTACAGAGAGCAAACGTTGGAGACTGGGGTGCAGTATGACTGTTGTAGAGAACAGAGGTTAGAGACTGGTTTACAGAAGGACCATTGCAGAAAGTAGAGGTTGGAGACTGGGTTACAGACGGATATTACAGAGAGCAGAGTTTTGACACTGAGCTGCAGAAGGACTGTGGCAGAGAGAAGAGGTTAAAGATTGGGGCGCTTAAGGACTGTAGCAGAGAGAAGAGGATGGAGTCTGAGGTGCAGAAAAACTGATACAGAGAGCACAGGTTAGAGACTGGGGTGCAGAAAACTAATACAGAAAGCAGAGTTTGGAGACTGGGGTGCAGAAGGACCCTTACCGAGAGCAGAGGTTGGAGATTGCAGTACAGAAGGACTGTTAAATAGAGCAGAGGTTGGAGACTAGGGTAAAGAAGGACTGTAGCAGAGAGCAGGGGATGGAGACTGTGGTGCAAAAAACTCTTGCAGAGAGCAGAGTTTGAAGACTGGTTGCAGAAGGACTGTTTCACTGAGCAGAGGTTGCAGAGTGAGGTGCAGAATGATGGTTACAGAGAGCAGAGTTTGGAGACTATGGTGCAGAAGGACTGATATAGAAAGTAGAGGTGGCAGACTGGGTTGCAAAAGTACCCTTACAGAAAACAGACGTTGTAGACTGTAGTACAGAAGTACTGTTGTAGAGAACAAGGTTGGAGACTGGGGTGCAGAGGTACCAATGCAGAGAGCAGAGGTTGGAGACTGGGGTGCAGAAGGAATGTTACAGAGAGCACAGATTGGAGACTGAGGTGTAGAAGGAGTGTTACAGAGAGCAGCGTTTTGAGACTGAGGTGCAGAAGTACTGTTACAGAAAGCAGAGTTTTGAAATTGGGGTGTAGAAGGACCGTTACAGAGAGCAGAGGTTGAAGACTGCGGTACAGAAAGACTGTTACACAGAGCAGATCTCAGAAACTGGGGAGCAGCAGGACTGTTGCAGAGGACAGAAGTTGGGACTGGGGTTGAGAAGGAATGTTACAGAGAGCAGAGTTTGGAAACTGGAGTGCAGAAGGATCTTACAGAGACCAGAGTCTGGAGACTGTGGTGCAGAAAAACTGTTGCAGAGAGCAGAAGTAGGAGACTGGGGTCCAAAAGGATCGTGGCAGAGAGCAGATTTTAGAGACCGAGGTGCAGATGGACTGTTACAGAGAGCAGAGTTTGGAGACTGAGGTGCAGAAGGACAGTTACATAGAGCAGAGTTTGGAGACTGGTGTGCAGAAGGACTCTTACAGAGAGCAGAGATTGGAGAATGGGGTTCAGATGGATCTTACAGAGAGCACAGTTTGGGGACTGGAGTGCAAAAGACAGTTGCAGAGAGCAGATGTTGGAGACTGGGATGGAGAAGAATCGTTGCAAAAAAAAGAGTTGGAGACTGGAGTGCATAAAGATCTTACAGAGAGCAGAGGTTGGTGAGTAGGGTGCAGAAGGACTGTTGCCGAGAACAGAGGTTTGAGATTGGGGTGGAGAAAAATAATTGCAGAGAGAAGAGGTTGGAGACTGGGGTTCTTAAGACCTGTTACAGAGAGCAGAGGTTTGATACTGGGTTGCAAAATTCCTGTTACAGAGAGCAGAAGTTGTAAAGTATTCTGCAGAAGGACTGTTACAGAGAGCAGAGTTTGGAGACTGGGTTGCAGAAGGGTCTTACAGAGAGCAGAGGTAGGAGACTGAGGTGCAGAAAGATCGTTGCAGAGAGCAGAGTTTTTAGATTGAGGTGCTGAAGGACTGTAGCAGAGAGCAGATGTTAGAGACTGGTGTGCAGAAGGACTGTTTCAGAGAGCAGAGGTTGGAGATTGTGGTGCAGAAGAATCCTTGCAGAGAGCAGAGGTTGGAGAGTGAGGAGTAGAAGGATCATTGGATAGAGCAGAGTTTGGAGACTGGGGTGCAGAAGGATTGTTCCAGAGAGCAGAGGTGGGAGACTGTTGTGCAGAAGGACTGTTACAGAGAGGAGAGTTTGGAGACTGGGTTGGAGAAGGATCCTAGAGAGAGCAGAGGTTGAAGAATCAGGTGCAGAAAGACTGATACACAGAGTAGATGTTGGAGACTGAGGTGCAGAAGTAACGTCGCAGAGTACAGAGTTTGGAGACTGAGGTGCAGAAGGATTGTTACAGCGAGCAGAGGTTGGAGACTGGGGTGCAGAAAGAGTGTTGTATATAGCGGATTTTAGAGACTAGGGTGCTGAGGACTGTTATAGTGAGCAGAGGTTGGAGAATGGGTTGCAGAAGGACTGATACAGAAAGCAGAGATTGGAGTCTGGGGTGCAGAAAGACCGATACAAAGAGCAGAGGTTGGATTCTGCAGTACAGGAGGACTGTTACAGAGAGCAGAGGTTGGAGACTGTGGTGCAGAAGGACTGTAAAAGAGAGCTGATGTTGGTAACTAGGGTTCCGAAGGACTGTTGCAGAGAGCAGAGTTTGGAGACTGGGTGCAGAAGAACTGTTGCGGAGAGTAGAGGTTGGAAACTGGGGTGCAAAAAGACTGTTACAGAGAGCAGAGGTTAAAGACAGTGGTGCAGAAGAATCTTACAGAGAGAAGAATTTGGAGACTGAGGTGCAGAAGGACTGTTAAAGAGAGCAGAGGTTGGAGACTGAGGTGCAGATGGACTCTTAAAGAGAGCAGAGGTAGGAGACTGGGGTGCAGAAGGTTCGTTCCAGACAGCAGAGTTTTCAGACTGAGGTACAGAAGGACTTTTACAGGGAGCATATGTTGGAGACTGGGGTGCAGAAGGTTGGTTGTAGAGAGCAGAAGTTGGAGACTGGGGTGTAGAAGGACTGTTACAGAGAACAGAGTTGGTAGATTCAGGTGCAGACGGACTGTTACAGGAAAAAAAAGTTTAGAAATTGGCATGCAGAAGGATCATTAAAGAGAGAAGATTTTGAAGACTGTGGTATAGAACTGTTACCAATAGCAGAGGTTGGAGACTGGTGTGCAGAAGGACTGTTACAGAGAGCAGAGGTTGGAGACTGAGGTGTAGAAGAAGTGTTACAGAGAGCAGAGTTTGGATACTCAGGTGCAGAAGGACTGTTACAGAAAGCAGAGGTTGGAAGTCGGGATGTAGAAGGACGGTTACAGAGAGCAGAGGTTAGAGACTGCGGTACAGAATGACTGTTACACAGAGAAGATCGCAGGACTGTTGCAGAGGACAGGAGTTGGAGACTGGGGTGGAGACGGAATGTTACAGAGAGCAGAGTTTAGAAACTGGACTGCAGAAGGATCTTACAGAGAGTAGAGGTTGGAGACTGTTGTATAAAAGAACTGTTGCACAGAACAGAAGTTGGAGACTGGGGTAAAGAAGGATCGTTGCAGAGAGCAGATTTTAGAGACTGAGATGCAGATGGACTGTTACAGAGAGCGGAGTTTGGAGACTTGTGTGGAGAAGGACTGTTACAGAGAGCAGATGTTGGAGATAGGGTTCAGATGGATCTTACAGAGAGCAGAGTTTAGAGACTGGGGTGCAAAAGGACTGTTGCAGAGAGCAGATGTTGGAGACTGGGATTGAAAAGAATCATTGCAGAGAGAAGAGGTTGGAGACTGGAGTGCATAACGATCTTACAGAGAGCAGAGGTTGGTGACTAGTGTGACTACGGTGCAGGACTGTTGCCAAGAGCTGAGGTTGGAGACTGGGCTGGAGAAAAATCATTGCAGAGGTTGGAGACTGGGGTTCTGAAGGCCTGTTACAGAGAGCAGAGGTTCGAGACTGGGTTGTAAAATTCCTGTTACAGAGAGCAGAGATTGAAAACTATTCTGCAGAAGGACTGTTACAGAAAGCAGAGTTTGGAGACTGGGTTACAGAAGGGTCTTACAGAGAGCAGAGGTAGGAGACTGAGGTGCAGAAGGATCCTTTCAGAGATCAGAGATTTTAGACTGACTTGTTGAAGGACTGTTGCAGAGAGCAAATGTTGGAGACTGGTGTGCAGAAGGACTGTTGCAGAGAGCAGAGGTTGGAGACTGTGGTGAAGAAGTATCAGTGTAGAGAGCAGAGTTTGGAGACTGGGTTGGAGAAGGATTTTACAGAGAGCAGAGGTTGAAGTATCAGGTGCATAAAGACTGATACAGAGAGTAAATGTTGGAGACTGAGGTGCAGAATTAACGTTGAAGAGTACAGAGTTTGGAGACTGAGGTGCAGAAGAATTGTTACAGAGAGCAGAGGTAGAAGACTGGGGTGCAGGAGGATCGTTTCAGAGAGCAGAATTTTCAGACTGTGGTGCAGAAGGACTGTTGCAGTGACCAGATGTTGGAGACTGGGGTGTAGAGAAACTGTTGCAGAGAGCAGAACTTGGAGACTGGGGTGCACAAGGACCGTTGCAAAGAAAAGAGTTTGCAGACTGAGGTGCAGAAGGATTGTTATAGAGACCACAATTTGGGGACTGGGGTGCAGAAGGACTGTTGCAGAGAGCAGAGGTTGGAGACTGAAGTGCAGAAGGACTATTGCAGAGAGCAGAGGTTGGAGACTGGGGTGCAGAAGGACTGTTGCAGAGAGCAGAGGTTGGAGACTAAGGTGCAGAAGGACACTTAGAGCAGAAGTTAGAGACTGGGCTGAAGAAGGACTGATACAGAAAGCAGAGACTCTAGTATTGGGTGCAGAAAAAATGTTTCAGATAGTAGAGTTTGGAGAATGCAGTACAAAAAGACTATTGCAGAGAGCAGAATTTAGAGACTGGGGTGCAGAAGGACCGTTGCAGAGAGCAGAGGTTGGAGACTGAGGTGCAGAAATTCTTTTACACAGAACAGAGGTTGTAGACTGGGGTGCAGAAGGATCGTTGCAAATAGCAGAGCTTGGAGGCAGGGGTGCAGAAAGATCTTACATAGAGCAGAAGTTAGAGACTGAGGTGCAGAAGGACTGTTGCAGATACAGAGGTTGGAGAATGGTATTAAGTAGGATCAATGCAGAGAGCAGAGGTTGGAGATTGGGATGCAGAAGGATCATTGCAGAGAGCAGAGTTCGGAGACTTGGGTGCAGAAGGCCTCTAAAAAAGAGCAGTGTATAAAGACTGGCGTGCAGAAGGCCTGCTATGGAGAGCAGAGTTTTGAGACTGGCGTGCAGAAGGCCTGTTACAGAGAGGAGAGGTTGGAGACTGGGGGGCAGAAAAACTGTTACAGAGAGCAGAGTTTGGAGACTGGTTTGCTGAAGGAACTTACAGAGAGTAGATGTTGGAGACTGAGGTGCAGGTGGACTGTTACAGAGAGCAGTGGTTGGAGACTGGGGTGCAGAAGAATCATGGAGAGCAGAGGTTTCAGACTAAGGTGTAGAAGGACTGTTATAGAGAGCAGAGTTTAGAGACTGACGTGCAGAAGGACTGTTACAGAAAGCAGAGGTTGAAAATTGGGGTGCAGAAAGACCGTTACAGAGAGCAGAGGTTCGAGACTGCGGTATAGAAGGACTGTTACAGAGAGCAGAGGTTGGAGACTGGGGTGCAGAAGGACTGTAACAGAAAGCACAGATTGAATACTGAGGTGCAGAAGGATAGATACAAAGAGCAGAGTTTGGAGACTGGGATTCAGAAAGACTGATTCAAAAAGCAGAGGTTGGAGACTGGGTTGCAGAAGGACCGTTACAGAGAGCAGAGGTTGGAAACTATGGTACATAAGGTCTGTGTCAGAGAGCAGATCTCAGAGACTGGGGAGCAGAAGGACTGTTGCAGAGGACAGAGGTTTGAGACTGGGTTGGAGAAGAAGTTTTACAGAGATTAGAGTTTGAAAACTGGAGTGCAGAAAGATCTTACAGAGAGCAGAGTTTGGAGACTGTATTGCAGATGGACTGTTGCAGAGAGCAGACGTTGGAGACTGGGGTCCAGAAGGTTCGCTGCAGAGAGCAGAGTTTGGAGACTGGGGTGCAGAAGGACTTTTCCAGTGAGCAGATGTTGGAGACTGGGGTGGAAAAGGACTGTTGCAGAGAGCATATTTTAGAGACTGGTGTGCAGAAGGATTGTTACAGAGAGCAGGGGATGGAGACTGAGGTGAGGAAGGACTTTTACAGAGAGCAGCATTTAGAGACTGGGGTGCAGAAGGACTGTTACAGAGAGCAGACTTTAGAGACTGAGGTTGAGATGGATGTTACAGAGAGTTTGCAGACTGGGGAGCAAAAGGATAGTTGCAGAGAGCAGATGTTTGAGAATTGGGTGGAGAAGAATCGTTGCAGAGAGAAGAGGTTGGAGACTGGGGTGCAGAAGGCCTATTATAGAGAGCAGAGGTTGAAGACTGAGGTGCAGAAGGACTGTTTCAGAGATGAGAGGTTGGAGACTGGGGTTTAGTAGGATCATTGCAGAGAGCAGAGGTTGGAGACAGGCGTGCAGAATGATCATTGCATAGAGATGTTTGGAGACATTTGTGCAGAAGGCCTGTTACAGAGAGGAGAGGTTGGAGACTGGGGTGCAGAAGGACTTTTATAGAGAGTAGTGTTTGGAGACTGAGTTGCTGAAGGATCTTACAGAGAGAAGAGGTTAAAGACTGAGCTGCAGGCGGACTGTTACAAAGAGCAGTAATTGGAGACTGGGGTGGAGAAGAATCGTAGAGAGCAGAGGTTTCAGACTGAGGTACAGGTGGACTTTTACTGAGAGCAGTGACTGGAGACTGGGGTGTAGAAGGACTGCTACAGAGAGCAGAGTTTGGAGACTCAGGTGCAGAAAAACTGTTACAGAAAGCAGAGTTTGGAAATTAAGGTGCAGAAGGACCGTTACAGAGAGCAGAGTTTGGAGACTGCGGTATAGGACTGTTACCTAGAACAGAGGTTGAAGACTGGAGTGCAGGAGGACTCTTACATAGAGCATGGGTTGAAGACTGAGGTGCAAAGGATAGATACAGAGAACAGATTTTGGAGACTGGGGTTCAGGCAGACTGATACAGAAAGCACAGGTTGGAGACTGGGGTGTAGAAGGACCTTTACAAAGAGCAGAGGTTGGAGACTGCGAAACAGAAGGACTGTTACAGAGAACAGATCTCGGAAACTGGGGAGCAAAAGGACTGATGCAGAGAGCTGAGGTTCAAGACTGGGGTGGAGAAGGAATGTTATAGATAGCAGAGTTTGGAAACAAGAGTGCAGGAGGATCTTATAGAGAGAAGAGGTTGGAGACTGTGGTGCAGAAGGACTGTTACTGAGAGCAGAGGTTGGAAACTGGGGTCCAGAAGGATCGATGCAGAGAGCGGTGTTTGGAGACTGGGGTACAGAAGGATTGTTGCAGAGAGCAGATTTTAGAGACTGTGGTGCAGAAGGACTGTTAAAGAGAGCAGAGGTTGGAGACTGAGGTGCAGAAAGACTGTTACAGAGAGCAGAGTTTGAAGATTTAGGTGTAGAAGGACTGTTAGAGAGAGCATAGTTTAGAGACTGGGGTTCAGATGGATCTTACAGAGAGCAGAGTTTGGAGACTGGGGTTCAAAACGACTGTTGCAGACAGCAGATGTTGGAGACTGGGGTGGAAAAAAATCGTTGCAGAGAGAAGAGGTTGGAGACTGGGATGCAGAAAGCCTATTACAAAGAGCAGAGTTTGAAGACTGGGTTGCATAAGTCCTGTTATAAAGAGCAGAAGTAGAAGACTGTAGTGCAGAAGGACAGGTACAAAGCGCAGAGTTTAAAGACTGGGTTGCAGGAGGATCCTACAGAGAGCAGAGTTGGGAGACTGAGGTGCAGAAGTACTGTTACAGAGAGCCGAGGTAGGAGACTGGGGTGCAGAAGGGTCGTTGCAGAGAGCAGAGTTTTAAGACTGAGGTGCAGAAGGACTGTTGCAGAGAGCAGATGTTGGTAACTAGTGTGCAGAAGGACTGTTTTAGAGAGCAGAGGTTTTAGACTAGGGTGAAAAAGTCCTGTTACAGAGAGCAGAGTTTAGAGACTGTGGTGCAGAAGTTCTGTTACACAGAGCAGAGGTTGGAGACTCGGGTGCAGAAGGACTGTTACAGAGAGCAGAGGTTGGATACAGGTGTGCAGATGCATCTTACAGAGAGCAGAATTTGGAGACTGAGGTGCAGATGGACTGTTGCAGAGATCAGAGGTTTGAGACTGGGTGCAGAAGGATCATTGCAGAGAGCACATTATAGAGACTGGGGTGCAGAAGGCCTGCTACAGAGAGCAGAGTTGGGAGACTGGCGTCCAAAAGGCCTGTTACAGAGAGGAGAGATTTGAGACTGGGGTGCAGAAGGACTGTTATAGAGAGCTGAGTTTGGAGACTGTGTTGCTGAAGCATCTTATAAAGAGAAGAGGTTGGAGACTGAGGTGCACGTGGACTGTTACAGACAGCAGTGGTTGGAGACTGAGGTGCAGAAGGACCATGCAGAGAGGAGAGGTGTCAGATTGAGGTGCAGAAGGACTGTTACAGAGAGCAGAGGTTGGAGACTGAGGTGTAGAAGTACTATTAGATAGAGCAGAGTTTGGAGACTGATGTGCAGAATGAGTGTTACAGAAAGCAGAGGTTGGAAATTGGGGTGTAGAAAGACCATTAAAAAAAACAGAGTTTGGAGACTGCGGTATAGAAAAACTGTTACAGAGAGCAGAGGTTGGAGACTGGGGTGTAGAAGGAATGTTACAGAGAGCACAGGTTGGAGACTGAGGTGAAGAAGGATAGATACAGAGAGCAGAGTTTTGAGACTGCTGTTCAGAACGACTGTTATAGAGAGCAGAGTTTGGAGACTGAGTTGCTGAAGGATCTTACGGAGAGCAGAGGTTGGAGACTGAGGTGCAGAAGGATCATGCAGAGAGCAGAGGTGTCAGACTGAGGTGTAGATGGATTGTTACAGAGAGCAGAGGTTAAAGACTGAGGTGCAGAAGGATAGATACAGAGAGCAGAGGTTTGAGACTGAGTTTTAGTAGGATTATACAGAGAGCAGAGGTTGGAGAGTGAAGTGCAGAAGGACTGTTACAGAGAGTAGAGGTTGGAGACTGAGGTGCAGAAGGACCGTTTCAGAGAACAGACTTTGGAGACTGAGGTGCAGGAGGATTGTTATAGAGAGCAGAGTTTGGAGACTGGGGTGCAGAAGGACTGTTGCAGAGAGCAGAGTTTGGAGACTGGGGTGAAGAAGGACTGTTTCAGAGAACAGATGATGGAGACTGGGCTGCAGAAGTAATGTTGCAGAGACCAGAGGTTAGAGACTGAGGTGCAGAAGGACTCTTAGAGAGAGCAGAAGTTGGAGACTGAGGTGGAGAAGGACTGTTGCAGAGAGAAGAGGTTGGAGACTTAGGTGCAAAATCCTCTTACATAGAGCAGAGTTTGGAGACTGGGGTGCAGAAGGACTGTTACAGAAAGAAGTGGTTGGAAATTGGGGTACAAAGGGACCTTAAGAAAGACCGGAGTTTGGAGACTGTGGTATAGAAAAACTGTAACATATAGTAGAGGTTGGAGACTGAGGTGCAGAAGTATAGATACAGAGAGCAGAGGTTGGAGACTGCGGTACATAAGAATTTTTACAGAGAGCAGAGGCTGGAGACTGGAGTGCAGAAGGACTGTTACAGAGAGTGGATGTTGGAGACTGAGGTGCAGAAGGACAGTTGAAGAGAACAGAGTTTGGAGACTGAGGTGCCGAAGGATTGTTATAGAGAGCAGAGTTTGGAGACTGGGTGCAGAAAGACTGTTGCAGAGAGCAGAGATTAGAGACTGGGGAGCTGAAGGACTTGCAGAAAACAGAGGTTGGAGACTGGGGTGTTGCAGGACATTTGCAGAAAGCAGAGGTTAAAGAATGGGGTGGAGAAAGAATGTTACAGAGAGCAGAGTTTGGATAATGGAGTGCAGAAAGATCTTACAGAGAGCAGAGGTTTTTTACTTTGGTGCAGAAGGACGGTTGAAGAGAGCAGAGGTTGGAGACTGGCATGGAGAAGGAATTTTGCAGAGAGCAGAGGTTGGAGATTGGTTTGCAGAAGGACTGTTGCAGAAAGCAGAGTTTGGAGACTGGAGTACAGAAGGACTGTTGCCGAGAGCAGAGGTTGGAGACTGACGTGCAAAATTCTTGTTACATAGAGCAGAGGTTGGAGACTGAGGGGCAGAAGGATTGTTACAGAGAGCAGAGTTTGCAGACTGGGGTGCAGAAGGACTGTTGCAGAGAGAAGACTTTGGAGACTGGGGTGCAGAAGGACTGATGAAGAGAGCAGAGTTTGGAGACTGGGGTGAAGAAGGACTGTTACAGAGAGCAGAGGTTGGATACTGTGGTGCAGAAAGACTCTTATAGAGAGCAGAATTTAAAGACTAGGGTGCAGAAGGATTGATACAGAAAGCAGAGTTTGGAGTATGTGCTGCAGAAAGACCTTTACAGAGAGCAGAGTTTGAAGACTGCAGTATAGAAGAACTGTTGCATAGAGAAGAGGTTGGAGACTGAGGTGCAGAAGGATAGATAAAGAGAACAGAGGTTGGAGACTGGGGTTCAGAAAGACTGATACAGAAAGCAGAGTTTGGAGCCTGGGGTGTAGAAGAACTGTTACAGAGAGCAGAGTTTGGAGACTCAGGTGCAGAAGGACTGTTACAGGAAGCAGAGTTTTGAAATTGGGGTGCAGAAGGAATTTTACAGAGAGCAGATGATGGAGACTGTGGTATAGGACTGTTATCCAAAACAGATGTTGGAGACTGGGGTGCAGAAGGACTCTTACATAGAGCACAGGTTGGAGACTGAGGTGCAGAAGGATAGATACAGAAAACAGACGTTGGAGACTGGGGTTCAGACAGACTGATACAGAAAACAGAGGTTAGAGACTGGGGTGTAGAAGGACCGTTACGAAGAGCAGAGGTTGGAGACTGCGGTACAGAAGGACTGTTACAGAGAGCAGAAGTTCGAGACTGGGGAGCAGAAGGACTGTTGCAGAGGACAAAGTTTGGAGACTGGGGTGGAGAAGGCATGTTACAGAGAGCAGAGTTTGGAAACTGGAGTGCAGATAGATCTTACAGAGAGCAGAGATTGGAGTCTTTGGTGCAGAAGATCTGTTGCAGAGAGCAGACATTGGAGACTGGGGTGAAAAAAAAAACTGTTACAGAGAGAAGAGTTTGGAGACTGTTGTGCGGCAGGACTGTTGCAGAGAGCAGATGTTCGAGACTGGGGTAGAGAAGAATCGTTGCAGAGAGAAGAGGTTGGAGACTGTTTTGCAGAAATACTCTTACAGAGTGCAGAGTCTAAAGACTTGGTTTCAAAAGGATCTTACAGAGAACAGAGTTGGGAGACTGAGGTGCAGAAGGACTGTTAGAGAGAACAGAGGTAAGAGACTTAGGTGCAGAAGGACTGTTACATAGAGCATAGGTTGGATACAGGGGTGCAGAAGCATTTTACACATAGCAGAATTTGGAAACTTAGTTGCAGAATGACTGTTGCAGAGATCAGATGTTGGAGAGTCTGGTGCAGTTGGATCATTGTAGAGAGCAGATTTTGGAGACCGGGGTGCAGAAGGCTTGCTACAGAGAGAAGAGTTTGGAGACTGGCTTGCAGAAGGCCTGTTACAGAGAGGAGAGGTTGGAAACTGAGATGCAGGTGGACTGTTACAGAGAGCAGTGTTTGGAGACTGGGGTGCAGAAGGATCGGGCAGAGAGCAGAGGTGTCAGACTGAGGTGCAGAAGGACTGTTACAGAGAGCAGAGTTTGGAGACTAAGGTGCAGAAAGACTGTTACAGAAAGCAGAGGTTGGAAATTGGGGTACAGAAGGACCATTACAGAGACCAGAGTTTGGTGACTGCGGTATAGAAAACCTGTTACAGAGAGCAGAGCTTGGAGACTGGCGTGCAGAAGGAATGTTACAGAGAGAACAGGTTGGAGACTGAGGTGCAGAAAGATAGATACAGAGAGCAGTGGTTTGAGACTGGGGTTAAGAAGGACCGTTACAGAGAGCAGATTTTGGAGACTGGGGAGCAGAAGAAGTGTTGCAGAGGACAGAGTTTGGAGACTGGGGTGCCACAGAACACTTGCAGAAAGCAGAGGTAAAATACTGGGGTGAAGAAGGAATGTTACAGAGAGAAGAATTTGGAAACTGGAGAATAGGTTGAAGACTGAGGTGCAGATGGATCTTACAGAGAGCAGAGTTTGGAGACTGTGGTGCAGGAGCACTGTTTTAAAGAGTAGAGATATAAGACTGAGGTGCAGAAGTCCTGTTACATAGAGCAGAGCTAGAAGAAAGGGGTGGAGAAGGATCTTACAGAGAACAGAATTTGGAGACTGAGGTGCAGAAGGACTATTGTAGAGATCAGAGTATGGAGACTGGGGTGCAGTAGGATCATTGCAGAGAGCACAGTTTGTAGACTGGGGTGCAGAAGTATCATTGTAGAGAGCAGAGTTTGGAGACTGGGGTGCAGAAGGCCAGTTACAGAGAGGAGAGTTTGGAGACTGGGGTGCAGAAGGACTGTTATACAGAGCAGTGTTTGAAGACTGAGTTACTGAAGGATCTTACAGAGAGCAGAGTTTGGAGACTGAGGTGCAGGTGGACTGTTACAGAGAGCAGAGGTTGGGGATTGAGGTGTAGAAGGACTGTTACAGAGAGAAGAGTTTGGAGACTCAGGTGCAGAAGGACTGTAACAGAAAGCAGAGTTTCGAAATTGGGCTGCAGAAGAACCATTACAGAGAGCAGAGGTTGGAGACTGCGGTATAGGTCTGTTACGGAGAGCAGAGGTTAGAGACTCGGGTGCAGAAGTACTCTTACATAGAGCACAGGTTTGAGACTAATGTGCAGAAGGATAGATACAGAGAAAAGAGGTTCGAGACTGGGGTTCAGACAGACTGATACAGAAAGCAGAGATGGAGTGTGGGGTGTAGAAGGATCGTTACAAAGAGCAGAGGTTGGAGACTGCGGTACAGAAGGACTGTAACAGAGAGCAGATCTCGGATTCTGTGGAGCAGAAAAACTGTTGCAGAGAACAGAGATTGGAGACTGCAGTGGAGAAGGAATGTAACAGAGAGCAGAGTTTGGAAACTGGAATGCAGAAAGATCTTACAGAGAGCAGAGGTTGGAGAATGTGGTGCAGAAGGACTGTTTCAAAGAGCAGACATTAGAGACTGGGTTCTAAAAGGATCGTTCAAGAGAGCAGATTTTAGAACCTGGGGTGCAGAAAGAGTGTTACACAGAGCAGAGGTTGGAGACTGTGGTGCAGAAGGACTGTTAGAGAGAGCAGAGTTTGGAGAATGGGTTGCAGAAGGACTGTTACAGAGAGTAGAGTTTGGAGACAGGGGTTCAGATGGATCTTACAGAGAGTAGAGTTTAGAGACTGGGGTTCAAAAGGAGTGTTGCAGAGATCAGATTTTGAAGACTGGGGTGGAGAAGAATCGTTGCAGTGATAAGAGGTTAAAGACTGGGGTGCAGAATGTCTGTTACAGAGAGTAGAGGTTGGAGACTGTTGTGCAGAAGGACTGGTGAAGAGAGCAGAAGTTGGAGACTCGGATTCAGAAGTTCTGTTACAGAGAGCAGAGGTTGCATACAGGGGTGCAGAAGGATCTTACAGAGAGCAAAATTTGGAGACTGAGGTGCAGAAGCACAGTTGCAGAGATTAGAGGTTTGAGACTGAGGTGCAGTAAGATCATTGCAGAGAGCAGATGTTGGAGACTGGGGTGTAGAAGGATCGTTGCAGAGAGCAGATATTGGAGATTGGGGTGCAGAAAGCCTTCCACAGAGAGAAGAGTTTGGAGGCTGGCTTGCAGAAGGCCTGTTACAGAGAGGAAAGGTTGGAAACTGGGGTGCAAAAGGACAGTTAGAGAGAGCAGAGTTTGGAGACTGGGTTGCTGAAGGATCCTACAGAGAGCAGAGGTTGGAGACTGAGGTGCAGGTGGACAGTGACAGAGAGCAGTGTTTGGAGACTGGGGTGCAGAAGGATTGTGAAGAGAGCAGTGGTTTCAGACTGAGGTTCAGTAGGACTGTTACAGAGAGCAGAGGTTGGAGACTGAGGTGTAGAAGCACTGTTAGAGAGAGCACTGTTTGGAGACTGAGGTGCAGAAGGACTGTTACAGAAAGCAGAGGTTGGAATTCGGGGTGCAGAAGGACCGTTACAGAGACCAGACTTTGGAGACTGCGGTATAGAAAAACTGTTACAGAGAGAAGAGGTTGGAGACTGGGGTGCAAAAGGAATATTACAGAGAGCACAGGTTGGAGAGTGAAGTGCAGAAAAATAGATACAGAGAGCAGAGGTTTGAGACTTAGGTTCAAAAGGACTGATACAGAAAGAAGAGTTTGGAGACTGGGGTGCTGAAAGACCGTTACGAAGAGCAGAGTTTGGAGACTAGGGACCACAAAGACTGTTGCAGAGGACAGAGGTTGGAGACTGGGGTGCCGCACAACTCCTTCAGAAGGCAGAGGTTAAAGACTGGGGTGGAAAAGGAATGTTACAGAGAGCAGAGTTTGGAAACTGTAGTTCAGAAGGATCTTACAGAGAGCAAAATTTGGAGACTGTGGTGCAGATGGAGTGATACAGTATGCAGAGTTAAGAGACTGGGGTGCAGACGGACTGTTGCAGAGAGCAGAGTTTGTAGACTGAGGTGAAGAAGCAATATTACAGAGAGCAGAGTTTAGAGAATGGGGTGCAAAAGGCCTGTTACAGAGAGCAGAGGTTGGAGACTGGGGTGCAGAAGAACTGTTACAGAGAGCAGAGTTTTGAGACTGGGGCTCAGAAGGATCCTTGCAGAGAACAAAGTTTTCAGACTGTGGTTCAGAAGGACTGTTGCAGAGAGCAGAGTTTGGAGACTGAGGTGCAGGAGGAGTGTCACAGAGAGCAGAGATTGGAGACTTGGGTGCAGAAGGACCGTTACATAGAGCAGATTTTTGAGAGTGCACTACAGGAGGACTGTTAGCGAGAGCAGAGGTTGGAGACTGGGGTGGAGAAGGACTGTTGCAGAGAGCAGAGGAAGGAGACTGGGGTGCAGAAGGATCTTTGTAGAAAGCAGAGTATTGAGACTGGTGTTCAGAAGGACTGTTAAAGAAAACAGAGTTTTGAGAAGGCATTCAGAAGGATTGTTACTGAGGGCAGAGTTTGGATACTGGGTTGCAGAAGAATCTTACAATATTCAAATGTTGGAGTCTGAGGTGCAGAAGGACTGTTACAGAGAGTCGAGGTTTGAGGCTGATGTGCAGAAGGACTGTTGCAGAGAGCAGATGTTATTGACTGGGGTGCAGAAAGACTTTTTCAGATAGCAGATGTTGGAGACTGAGGTGCAGAAGGATTGTTACAGAGAGCAGAGGTTGAATACTGGGGTTCAGAAGGACCATTGCAGAGATCAGAGTTTAGGAAATGAGTTGAAGAAGGATCGTTGCAGAGATCAGAGTTTTCAGACTGAGGTGCAGAAGGATTGTTGCAGAGAGCAGATGTTGAAGACTGGGGTGCAAAAGGTTCGTTGCAGAGAGCAGAGGTTGGAGACTAAGGTGCAGAAGGACTGTTGCAGATAGCAGAGGTTTGAGACTGGGGTGTAGAACGACTGTTGCAGGGACCAGAATTTGAGACAGCGGTGCTTAAGGATTATTGCAGAGAGCAGAAGTTGGAGACTGAGATGCAGAAGGACTGTTACAGAGAGTAGAGGTTGGAGACTGAGGTACAGAAAGATTGTTACAGAAAGCAGAGGTTGGAGACTGGGGTGTAGAAGGACTGTTGCAGATAGCAGAGTTTTGAGACTGGGGTGTAGAACGACTGTTGCAGGGACCAGAATTTGAGACAGCGGTGCTTAAGGATTATTGCAGAGAGCAGAAGTTGGAGACTGAGATGCAGAAGGACTGTTACAGAGAGTAGAGGTTGGAGACTGAGGTACAGAAAGATTGTTACAGAAAGCAGAGGTTGGAGACTGGGGTGTAGAAGGACTGTTGCAGATAGCAGAGTTTTGAGACTGGGGTGTAGAAGGACTTTTGCAGGCAGCAGAGGTTGAAGACTGGGGTGCAGAAGGACTGTTGCAGAGAGCCGAGGTTGGAGACTGGGGTGCAGAAGGACCGTTACAGAGAGCAGAGGTTGGAGACTCAGGTGCAGAAGAATTATTTCAGGGAGTAGATGTAGGATACTGGTTTGCAAAAGGACTGATCCAGAAAGCATAGGTTGGAGAATGGGGTTCAGAAGGACTGTTAAAGAGAGCAGCGGTTGGAGACTGAGGTGCTTAAGGTTAATTACAGAGAGCAGAGGTTGAAGACTGAGGTGCAGTAGGACTGTTACAGAGAGGAGCGGTTGGAGACTGGGGTGCAGAAGGATTCTTACAGAGAGCAGAGGATGGAGACTGTGGTGAAGAAGGAGTGTTACAGAGAGCAGAGGATGAAAACTGGGGTGCAGAAGGAGCATTACAGAGAGCAGAGTTTGTAGATTGGTGACCAGAAGAACTGTTAAAGAGAGCAGAGGTTGAAGACTGGGGTGCACAAGGACTGTTATAGAGAACAGAGTTTTTAGACTGAGGTGAAGCAGAATTTTTACAGAGAGCAGAGTTTGGAGACTAATGTGCAGAAGGACGGTTACAGAGAGCAGAGCTTGGAGACTAGGGAAGAGAAGGAGTGTTGCAGAGAGCAGAGGTTGGAGACTTAGATGCATAAGGATCACTACAGAGAGCAGAGGTTGGAGACTGGGGTGCAGCAGGACAGTTGCAAAGAGCACTGGTTGGAGACTGGTTTGAAGAAGAAATGTTGCAGAGAGCAGAGGTTTTAGACTTGGGTGAAGAAGGACTGTAGCGGAGAGCAGAGGTTGAAGACTGGGGTGCAGTAGGATCGTTCCAGAGAGCAGTGCTTTGAGACTGGGGTGTAGAAGGACTTTTGCAGAGAGAAGAACTTGGAGACTGGGGTGCAGAAAGTCTGTTGCAGAGAGAAGAGCTTGGAGACTGAGGTGCAGAAGGACTTTTACGGAGAGTAGATGTTGGAGACTGGGGTGCAGAATAACTGATATGTAAAGTAGAGTTTGGAGTCTCGGGTGCAGAAGGACCGTTACAGAGAGCAGAGGTTGGAGCCTGGGGTGTAGAAAGACTTTTGCTGAGAACAGAGGTTGGAGACTGGGGTGCAAAAGGAATGTTGCATAGAGCAGAAGTTGGAGACTGAGGTGCAGAAGGACTGTTATGGAGAGCAAAGTTTGGAGACCAGGGTGAAGTAGGATCTTACAGAGAGCAGAGGTTAGAGACTGGGGTGTAGAAGAACTGTTGAAGAGCAGAGGTTGGAGAGTGAGGTGCAGAAGGACTGTTAAAGAGAGCAGAGTTTAAAGACTGGGGTGTAGAATAACTGATATGGAAAGTATAGTTTGTAGACTGGGGTGCAGAAGGAACGTTACAGACAGCAGAGGTTGGAGACTGCGGTACAGAAAAACTGTTACACCGAGCAGAGTTTGGAGCCTGGGGTGCAGAAGGACTGTTGCAGAGAACAGAGGTTGTATACTGGGGTGCAGAAGGACCATAGAAAAGAGCAGAGTTTGGAGACTGAGGTGCAGAAGGACAGTTATGGAGAGCAAGGTTTGCAGACTGGTGTGAAGAAGGATCTTGCAGAGAGCAGAGGTTGGAGACTGGGTGCAAAAGGACTGTTGCAGAGAGCAGTGGTTGGATACTGAGTTGGAGAAGGATCATTGCAGTGAGAAGGGGTTGGAGACCGGGGTGCATTAGGCCTGTTACAGAGAGCAGAGTTTGGAGACTGTGGTGCAGAAGACCTGTTACAGAGAAAAGAGGTTGGAGACTGGTGTGCTGATGGATTGTTACAGATAGCAGACAATGGAGACTGAGGTGCAGAAGGATTGTTACAGAGAGCAGAGGTTGGAGACTGGTGTGCAGAAGAATCATTGCGGAGCGCAGAGGTTAGATTATGAGGGTAAGAAGGATCGTTTCAGAGAGCAGAGGTTTCAGACTGTGGTTTAGAAAGATCGTTACAAAGAGGAGAGGTTGGAGACTGGGGTGCAGAAGGACAGTTACAGAGAGAACCTATTGAGACTGGGGTGCAGAAGAAATTTTGCAGAGAGCAGAAGTTGGAGACTGGGTTGCAGAAGGACTCTTACTGAGAGCAAAGGTTGGAGACTGGGGTGCAGAAGAACTGATACAGAAAGCTGAGTTTGGAGACTGAGGTGCAGAAGGACCGTTACAGAGAGCAGAGTTTTGAGACTGTGGTACAGAAGGACTGTTACAGAGAGCAGAGTTAGGATACTGGTAGGCAAAAGGACTGATCCAGAAAGCATAGGTTGAAGAATGGGGTTCAGAAGGCCTGTTATAGAGACCAGCGGTTGAAGACTGAGGTGCTGAAGGTTCATTACAGAGAGGAGAGAATGGACACTCAGCTGCAGAAGGACTGTTAAAGAGAGGAGCGGTTGGAGACTGGGGTGCAGAAGGATTCTTACAGAGAGCAGAGTAAGGAGACTGGGGTGCAGAAGGACAGTTGCAGAGAGCAGAGGATGGAGACTGAGGTTCAGAAGGATCGTTGCAGAGAGAAGAGGTTGGAAACTGGGTTGCAGAAGGCCTGTTACAGAGTGCAGAGTTTGGAGATTGGGGTGCAGAAGGTGTGTTACAGAGAGCAGAGTTTGAATACTGGGGTGCAGAAGGACCATTACGAAGAGCAAAGTTTGGAGACTGATGTGCAGAAGGACTTTTCTAGAGAGCAGAGGTTGGATACTGTGGTGCAGAAGGACTGTTACAGAGAGCAGATATTGGAGACTGGGATGCAAGTGAATCTTACAGATAGCAGAGTCTGGAGACTGGGGTTCAGAAAGACTGTTGCAGAGAGCAGAGTTTACAGACTGAGGTGCAGCAGGATCGTAGCAGAGAGAAGAGTTTAGAGACTGGGGTGCAGAAGGACTTTTTCAGAAAGCAGAGGTTGGCAATTGGGGAGCAGAAGAACCTCTCTTACAAAGAACCTCTCTTACAAAGAGAAGAGGTTGGAGACTGCAATACAAAGGGACTGTTACAGGGAGCAGAGGTTAGAGACTGGGTAAAAGAAGAATCGCTGGAGAATGCAGATGTTGGAGATTTGGGTGCAGAAGGACTGTCACAGAGAGCAGAGGTTGGAGACTGAGTTTCAGAAGGATTGATACAGAGAGCACAGGTTGGAAACTGAGGTGCAGAAGGATCGTTGCAGAGAGTAGAGGTTGGACACTGGTGTGCAGAAGGACTGTTACAGTGAGCAGAGTTTGAGACTCGGGTGCAGAAGACCTTTCACAGAGAACAGAGGTTGGAGACAGGGGTGCAGAAGGATTTTTACAGATAGCACAAATTGGAGACTGGGGTGCAGAAGGTTCCTTGCAGAGAGCAGAGGTTTCATACTGAGGCTTAGAAGGACTGTTACAGAGAGCAGAGTTTGGAATCTGAGGCTCAGAAGGACTGTTCCAGAAAGCAGAGGTTGGCAATTCGCGTGTAGAAGAACCATTATAGAAAGAAGAGGTTGGAGACTGCGGTACAGAAGGACTGTTACAGAGAGCAGAGTTTGGAGACTGGGGTGCCGAAGGACTGTTGCAGAGAGCAGATGTTGGAGACTGGGGTACAAAAGGACTGTTACATAGAGCAGACGTTGGAGACTGAGGTGCAGAAGTATTGTTACAGAGAGCAGAGGTTGGAGACTGGGGTGCAGAAGGACCATTACAGAGAGCAAAGTTTGGAGACTGAGGTGCAGAAGGACTTTTAAAGAGAGCAGAGTTTGGATACTGGGGTGTAGAAGAACTGCTACAAAGAGCAGAGTTTGGAGACTGGGATGAAAAATGATCTTCCAGAGAGCAGAGTCTGGAGACTGGAGTACAGAAAGACTGTTACAGAAAGCAGAGACTGGCAATTGGGGAGCAGAAGGACTGTTACAAAGAGAAGAGGTTAGAGACTGCGATACAAAAGGACTGTTACAGAGAGAAGAGGTTGGAGACTGGGTAGAAGAAGGATCCTTTCAAAGAGCAGATGTTGGAGACTAGGGTGCAGAAAGACTGTTACATACAGCAGAGGTTCGAGACTAAGTTGCAGATGGATCGTTACAGAGAGCAGAGGTTGGAGACTGGGGTGCAGAAGGATTCTTACACAGAGCGGAGGATGGAGACTTTGGTGCAGAAGGAGTGATACAGACAGCAGAGTTTGGAGACTGGGGTGCAGAAGAACTGTATAGAGAGCAGATTTTGGAGACTGGGGTGCAGAAGGATTGTTACAGAGAGAAGAGTTTAGAGACTCGGCTGCAGAAGGACTGTTACAAAGAGAAGAGGTTTGAGACCGTGGTGCAGAAGAACTGTTATAGAGAGCAGAGGTTGGAGACTGGGGTGTAGAAGGCCTGTTACAGAGAGCAGAGGTTGAAAACTGGGGTGCAGAAGAACCATTGCACAGAGCAGAGCTTGGAACTTGGGGAGAAGAAGGATCGTTGCAGAGAGCAGACATTGGAACTTGAGGTGCAGAATGTTTGTTGCAGAAATCAGAGTTTGGAGACTGAGGTGCAGAAGAATCTTTACAGAGAGCAGAGGTTGGAGACTGGGGTCAGGAACAATGTTACAGAAAGCACAGTTCGGAGACTGGGGAGCAGAAGAAATGTTGCAGAGAGCAGAGGTTAGAACTGGGGTGCAGAAGAACTATTTCAGAGAACAAATTTGGAGACGGAGGTGCAGGAGAACTGATACAGAGAGCAGAGGTTTGAGACTGAGGTCAAGAAAAATTGTAACAGAGATCAGAGTATGGAGACTGAGGTGCAGAATGAGTGTTACAGAGAGCAGAATTTTGAGATTGGGGTGCAGAAGAACCGTTACCGAGAGCAGAGGTTGGAGACTGGGGTGAGAAGGACTGTTGCAAAGAGCAGAGTTTGGAGAATGAGGTGCAGAAAAACTGTTACAGAGAGCAGAGTTTGAAAACTGGGGTGCAGAAGAACCGTTGCACAGAGCAGAGCTTGGAACTTGGGGAGAAGATGGATCATTGCAGGGAGCAGATTTTGGAGACTGGGGTGCAGAAGGACTGTTACAGAGAGCAGAGGTTGGAGACTGAGGTGCAGAAAGATCGTTTCAGAGAGTAGAGTTTGGAGACTAGGTTGCAAAAGGACCGTTACAGATTGCAGAGGTTGGATACTGAGGTGCAGAAGGACTTTTACAGAGAAGAGAGGAGAGAGGAGAGGACGGAGACTGGGATGCAGAAGGAGTGTTACAGAGACAAGAGTTTGGAGATTTGGGTTCAGAAAAACTGTTAAAGAGAGCAGAGGTTGGAGACTGTGGTGCCGAAGGATCATTGCAGAGAGCAGATGTTGGAAACTGACGTGCAGAAAGATTGTTACAGAGAGCAGATTTTGGACACTGATGTGCAGAATGACTGTTACAGAGAGCAGAGCTTGGAGTATGGGGTGCAGAAGGACTGTTGCAGAGAGCAGAGTTTGGAGACTGGGGTGCAGACAGATCGTTAGAGAGAGCAGAAGTTAGAGACTGAGGTGCAGAAGGATCACTACAGAGAGCAGAGTTTGGAGACCAGGGTGCTGTAGGATAGTTAAAGAAAGCACAGGTTGGAGACTGGGGTGCAGATGAAATGTTGCAGAGAGCAGAGGTTGGAGACTGGGATGCAGAGGGACTGTAGCAGAGAGCAGAGGTTGGAGACTGGGTTGTAGAAGGACTGTTGAGAGAGCAGACGTTGTAGACTGGGATGCTGAATGATCCTTCCAGAGAGCAGAGGTTGGAGACTGGGGAGCAGAAGGTCCGTTGCAGAGTGATGAGGTTGGAGACTGAGGTGCAGAAGGACTGTTACAGAGAGCAGAGTTTGGAGACTGGGTTGTAGAAGGACTGTTGAGAGAGCAGACGTTGTAGACTGGGATGCTGAATGATCCTTCCAGAGAGCAGAGGTTGGAGACTGGGGAGCAGAAGGTCCGTTGCAGAGTGATGAGGTTGGAGACTGAGGTGCAGAAGACCTGTTACAGAGAGCAGATATTGGAGACTTGGGTGCAGAAGGATTGTTAGAGATAGTACAGTTTGGGGACTGGGTGTAGAAGGATCGATGTACAGTGCAGAGGTTTCAGATTGAGGCTTAGAAGGACTGTTACAGAGAGCAGAGGTTGGAGTGTGAGGTGCAAAAAAACTTATTGAAAGCAGAGGTTGGCAATTGGGGTGCAGATGGACCGTTACAAAGAGAAGAGTTTGGAGCCTGCGATACAAAAGGACTTTTAAAGAGAGCAGAATTTCGAGACTGGGTAGAAGAAGGATCGTTCCAGAGAGCAGATGTTGGAGACTTGGGTGCAGAAGTACTGTTACAGAGAGCAGAGGTTGGAGACTGAGTTGCAGAAGGACAGTTACAGAGAGTACAGGTTGGAGACTGGGGTGCAGAAGAAATGTTGCAGAGAGCAGAGTTTGGAGATTTGGGTGCATAAGGACTGATGCCAAGAGCAGAGTTTGGAGACTGTGGTGCAGAAGGACTGATACAGAGAACAGAGTTTGGATACTGGGGTGCAGAAGGATTGTTGCACAGAGCAGAGGTTGGAAACTATGGTGCAGAAGGATAGTTACACAGAGCAGAGTTTGGTTCCTGGGGTGTGAAAATACTGCTGCAGAGAACAGAGGTTGGAGACTGAGGTGCAAAAGGACTGATAGAGAGAGCAGAGGTTAAAGACTGGGGTGCAGAAGAACTGAAACACAAAGCAGAGGTTGGAGACTGGGGTTCAGAAGGACCGTTACATGGAGTAGAGTTTGGAGAAGGCAGTAGAGAAGGCGTTTTACAGACAGCAAAATTTGGAGACCGGGGTGCAGAAGGATTTTTACAGAGAGCAGATGTTGGAGACTGGGGTCCAGAAGGACTGTTGCAGAGAGCAGAGTTTGGAAACTGAGGTGAAGATGGATCGTTGCAGAGAGAAGATGTTGGAGACTGGGGTGCAGAAAGCCTGTTACAGAGTGCAGAGATTGGAGACTGGGGTGCAGAAAACCTGTTACAGAGAGCAGAGTTTGGAGACTGGGGTGCAGAAGGAATGTTACAGATAGCACAATTTTGAGACTGGGTTGCACAAAGATCTTAAAGAGAGCATTTTGGAGACTGAGGTTCAGAAGGACTATTACAGAGAGCAAAGGTTGGAAACTGGGGTGCAGAAGGATTGTGACAGAGAGCAGAGTTTTCAGACTTAGGTGCATTAGGACTGTTGCAGAGAGCAGATGTTGGATCCTGGGGTGAAGAAGGACTGTTGCAGAGAGCAGAGTTTTGAGACCGGGGTGCAGAAGGATCGTTGCAGAGAGCACAGGTTAGAGACTGGGGTGCAGAAGGCCTGTTAAAGAGAGCAGAGGTTGAAGACTGGGGTGCACAAGGCCTGTTAAAGAGAGCAGAGTTTGGAGACTGGGGTGCAGAAGGACTGTTACAGAGAGCAGCATTAGGAGAATGCGTCGCAGAAGGATCTTACAGAGAACAGACGTTGGAGAAGGAGGTGCAGAAGGACTTTTACAGAGTAGATGGTGGAGTGTGGGGTGCAGAGGGAGTGTTACAGAGAGCAGAGTTTGGAAACTGAGGTCTATAAGGACCGTTGCTGTGAGCAGAGATTGGAGCCTGGGGAGAAGGATTGTTGCAGAGAGCAGATGTTGGAGACTGGGGTGCAGACGGACTGTTAAATAGAGCGGAGGTTGAGACTGAGCTGCAGTAGGACTTTTACACAGAGCAGAATTTGGAGATGAGGTGCAGAAGGATCGTTACAGAGAGCAGAGGTTGGAGACTGTGTTGCAGAAGGACTAAAACAGAGATCAGATTTGGAGACTGGGGTGCAGGAAGATCATTGCAGAGAGAAGAGGTTAGAAACTAAGGTGCAGACGGATCGTTACACAGAGCAGATTTTGGCTACTGGGGAGTAAAAGGACTGCTGCAGAGAGCAGAGGTTGGAGACTGAGGTGCAAAACGACTGATACAGAGAGCAGATGTTGGAGACTGGGGTGCAGAAGTACTATAGCAGAGAGCAGAGGTTGGAGACTGGGGTGCAGAAGGACTGTTACAGAGAGCAGAGTTGGAGACTGGGGTGCAGAAGGACTGTTGCAGAGAACAGAGTTTGGGACTGGGGTGCAGAAGAACCGTTGCAGAAAGCAGAGGTTGGAGACTCAGGTGCAGAAGGATTGTTACAGACAGCAGAAGTTGGAGACTGGGGTGCAGAAAAAATGTTGCAAAGAGCAGAGGTTGGAGACTGAGGTTAAGAGAGATTCTTGCAGAGATAAGAGGTTGAAGACTGGGTGCAGAAGGCCTGTTACATAGAGCAGAGATTGGAGACTGGGGTGCACAAGGCCTGTTACAGAGAGCAGAGTTTGTAGACTGAGGTGCAGAAGGATTGTTAAAGATAGCACAATTTCGTGACTGGGTTGCAGAAAGATATTACAAAGAGCATTTTGTAGACTGAGGTTCAGAAGGACTGTTACAGAGAGCAAAGTTTGAAAACTCGGGTGTAGAAGGATTTTTGAAGAGAGCCGAGTTTTCAGACTGAGGTGCAGAAGGACTGTTTATGAGAGCAGATGTTGGATCATGGGGTGCAGACTGTTACAGAGAGCGAAGTTTGGAGACTGGGATGCAGAAGAATCAGAGCACAGGCTGGAGACTGGGGTGCAGAAGGCCTGTTACAGAGAGCAGAAGTTGAAGACTGGGGTGCAGAAAGCTTGTTACACAGAGCAGTGTTTGGAGCCTGGGGCGCAGAAGACTGTTACAAAGAGCAGCGTTTGGAGAATGGGTTGCAGAAGGATCTTACAGAGAGCTGATGTTTGAGCCTGAGGTGCAGAAGGACTTTTACAGAGAGTAGAGGGTGGAGACTGGGGTGCAGAAGGAGTGCTACAGAGAGCAGAGTTTGGAGATTGGGGTGCTGAAGAACTGTTACTGAGATCAGAGGTTGGAGACAGAGGTTCAGAAGGACTGTTTCAGAGAACAGAGTTTGGAGACTGAGGTGCAGAAGGACTGTTACAGAGAGAAGATTTTGGAAACTGGGATGTAGCAGGACCGTTGCTGAGAGCAGAGGTTGGATCCTGAAAAGAAGAAGGATTGTTGCAGAGAGAAGATGTTAGAGACTGGGGTGCAGAAGGACTATTAATGAGAGCAGAGGTTGGAGACTTAGGTGCTGGAAGATCATTTCTGAGTGCAGAGGTTTGAGACTGGGGTGCCAAAGGACTGTTACAGATTGCAGAACATGAAGACTGAGGTGAAGATTTACTTCTACAGAGAGGAGAGGTTGGAGACTGGGGTGCAAAAGGACTCTTACAGAGAGTAGAGAATGGAGACTGGGGTGCAGAATGATCGTTGAAGGGAGCAGAGGTTGGAGAATGAGGTGCAGAAAGATCGCTACAGAGAACAGCGTTTGGAGACTGGGTTGCAGCAGGAACGTTACAGAGAGCACAGGTTTGAGACTAGGGTGCAGAAGAAATGTTGCAGAGAGAAGAGGTTGAAGACTGGGGTGCAGAAGTACTGTAGCAGAGAGCAGAGGTTGTAGACTGGGGTGCAGAAGGACTGTTGCAGAGAGCAGTGGTTGGAGACTGGGATGCAGAAGGATCATTGCAGAGAGCAGAGGTTGGAGACTGCGGTTTAGAAGAACTGTTGCAGAGAGCAGAGGTTGGTGACTGAGGTGCAGAAGAATTGTTGCAGATAGAAGAGGTTGGAGACTGGGGAGCAGAAGGCCTGCTACAGAAATCAGAGGCTGGAGACTGGGGTGCAGAAGACCTGTTACAGAGAGCAGAGATTGGAGACTGGGGTGCAGAAGGATTGTTACAGATAGCACAGTTTGGAGACTGGGGTGCAGAAGAATTGTTGCAGACAGCAGAGATTTCAGACTGAGGCTTAAAAGGACTGTTACAGAGAGCACAGGTTGGAATCTGAGGTGCAGAAGGACTGTTACAGAAAGCAGAGATTGGCAATTTGGGTGCAGAAGGACCGTTATAGAGAGCAGAGTTTGGAGACTTTTGTGCAGAAGGATTGTTGTAGAGAGCAGATGTTGAAGACTAGGGTGCAGAAGGACCATTATAGAGAGCGAAGTTTGGAGACTGTGTTGCAGAAGGACTTTTACAGAGAGCAGAGGTTGGATAGTGGGGTGCAGAAGGACTGTTACAGAGAGGAGAGCTTGGAGAATGGGATGGAAAAGGATCTTACAGAGAGCAGAGTCTGGAGACTGGAGTGCAGAAGGACTGTTGCAGAGAGCAAAGATTTGAGACTGAGTTTCAGAAGTATCTTTGCACAGAAAAGATGTTAGAGACTGGGATGCAGAAAGACTGTTACAAAGAGCAGAGATTCTAGATTGGGGTGCAGAAGAACTGTTACCGAGAGAAGACGTTGGAGACTGGGGTGCAGTAATCCTGTTAAAGAGAGCAGAGGTAGAAGTCTGAGGTGAAGAAGGATCGTTTCAGAGAGCAGAGGTTGAAAACTGAGGTGCAAAAGGATCATAGCAGAAAGCAGAGGTTGGAGACTGAGGTGCAGAAGGATAGTTACAGAGAGCAGAGGTTGGAGACTGGGGTCAGAAAGACAGTTACAGAGAGCACAGTTTGGAGAATGGGGTGCAAAAGAAATGTTGCAGTGAGCAGAGACTGGAGACTGCGGTGCAGAAGTACGGTTACAAAGAGCAGAGGTTAGAGACTGGGGTGCAGAAGGAATGTCACCTAGAGCAGAGTTAGGAAACTGGGGTGCAGAAGGATGTTACAGAGAGCAGAGGCTGGACACTGGGGTCAGAAGGACTGTTGCAGAGAACAGACGTTGGAGACTGGTATGCAGAAGGATCATTGCAGAGAACAGAGGTTGGAGACTGAGGTGCAGAAGGATCACTCTAGAGAGCAGAGTTTGGAGACAGGGGTGCAGTAGGATAATTACAGAGTACAGGTTGGAGACTGGGGTGCAGAAGAAATGTTGAAGAGACCAGAGGTTGGAGATTGGGGTGCAGAAAGACTGTAGCAGAGAGCAGAGGTTGAAGACTTGGGTGTAGAAGGACTGTTGCAGAGAGCCGACATTGGAGACTGGGATGCAGAAGAATCATTGCAGAGAGTAGATGTTGGAAACTGGTGTGTAGAATGACTTTTGCACAGAGCAGAGTTTTGAGACTGGGGTGCAGAAGTACTGTTGCGGAGAGCAGAGTTTGTGGACTGAGGTGCAGAAGGACTGTTACAGAGAGCATAGGTTTTAGACTGGGGTGAAGAATTACTGACACGGAAAGTAGAGTTTGGAAACTGGGGTGCAAAATGACTGTTACAGAGAACAAAGTTTGTAGTTTGGGGTGCAGTAGGACTGCTGCAGAGAACAGAGGTTGGATATTGGGGTGCAGGAGGGCCGTTGCAGAGAGATGAGGTTGTAAACTGAGGTTCAGAATGACTGTTACAGAGAGCAAAGTTTGGAGAATGGGGGGCAGAAAGATCTTACAGAGAGCAGAGGTCGGAGACTGGGGGGCAGAAGGACTGTTGCAGAGAGCAGAAGTTGGAGACTGAGGTGCAGAAGAATTGTTGCAGAGAGAAGAGGTTGGAGACTGGGGTTCAGAAGGCCTGTTACAGAGTGCAGACTTTGGAGACTGAGTTGCAGAAGACCTGTTACAGAGAGCAGATGTTTGAGACTGGGGTTTAGAAGGATTGTTACAGAGAGCAGAGGTTTCAGACTGAGGCTTAGAAGGACTGTTACAGAGAGCAGAGTTTGGAGTCTCAGGTGCAGAAGGACTGTTTCAGAAAGCAGAGGTTGGCAATTGGGCTGCAGAAGTACCCTTATAGAGAGAAGAGGTTGGAGACTGCGTTACAGAATGACTGTTACACAGAGCAGAGTTTGGAGACTGGGGTGCAGAAGGCCTGTTACAGACAGCAGACTTTGGAGACAGAGGTGCAGAAGGATTGTTACAGAGAGTAGAGATTGTAGATTGGGGTGCAGAAGGACCATTACAGAAAGCAAAGTATGTAGTCTGAGATGCAGAAGGACTTTTAGAGAGAACAGAGGTTGGAGACTGAGGTAGAGAAGGATCGTTTCAGAGAGAATAGTTTGGAGACTGGGGTGCAGAAGGACTGTTACATAAAGCAGGGGTTGGCAATTCGGTAGCAGATGGACCGTTACAAAGAGAGGAGGTTGGAGACTGCGATACAAAAGAACTTTTACAGAGAGCAGAGTTTGGAGACTGGATAGAAGAAGCATCGTTGCAGAGAGCAGATGTTGGAGACTGGGGTGCAGAACGACTGTTACAGAGAGCACAGGTTGGAGACTGGGCTGCAAAAGGCCTGTTACAAAAAGCAGACTTTGGTGACTGAGTTGCAGAAGACCTGTTTCAGAGAGCAGATGTTGGAGACTGGGGTGCAGAAAGATTGTTACCAATACCACAGTTTGGAGACTGGGTTTAGAAGGATTGTTGCAGACAGCAGAGGTTTCATACTGAGGCTTAGAAGGTCTGTTACAGAGAGCAGAGGTTTGAGTCTGAGGTTCAGAAGAACTGTTTCAGAAAGCAGAGGTTGGCAATTGGGGTGCAGAAGGACCGTTATAGAGAGTAGAGTTTGGATACTACGGTATAGAAGGACTGTTACAGAGAGCAGAGTTTGAAGACTGGGATGCAGAAGGACTGTTACAGAGAGCAGACTTTGGACACAGAGGTGCAGACGGATTGTTAAAGAGAGCAGAGATTGGATACTGGTGTTCAGAAGGACCGTTACAGAGAGCAAAGAATGGAGACTGAGGTGCAGAAGGACTTTTACAGAGAGCAGAGGTAGGAGACTGAAGTGCAGAAGGATCATTGCAGAGAGAAAAGTTTGAAGACTGGGGTGCAGAAGGACTGTTACAGAAAGCAGAGGTTGGCAATTGGGGAGCAGATGGACCGTTACAAAGAGAAGAGGTTGGAGACTGCGATACAAAAGGACTTTTACAGAGAGCAGAGTTTGAAGACATAGGTGCCAAAGGATTGTTAGAGAGAGCAGAGATTGGAGACTGGGGTGTAGAAGGACAATTACAGAGAGCAAAAGATGAAGACTGAGGTGCAGAAGGATCTTACAGAGAGTAGAGGTTGGAGACTGGGGTGCAGAAGGACTGTTGCAGAGAGCAGATTGGAGACTGGGGTGCAGAAGTACTGTTACAGATAGCACAGTTTCGAGACTGGTTGCGGAAAGATCTTACAGACATCATTTTGGAGACAGAGGTGCAGAAGAAGTGTTACAAGAGCAGAGGTTTAAGACTTGGGTGCAGAAGGATTGTTGCAGAGAGCAGCGTTTTCAGACTGAGGTGCAGAAGTACTGTTGCAGAGAGCAGATGTTGGATCCTGGGGTGCAGAAAGATTGCTGCAGAGAGTAGAGGTTGGAGACTTGGGTGCAGAAGGCCTATTAAAGAGAGTAGAGTTATAAGACTGCGGTGCAGAAGGCCTGTTACAGAGAGTAGACTTTGGAGATTGGGGTGCAGAAGGATTGTTTCAGAGAGCAGAGGTTGGATAATTGGTTGCAGAAGGATCTTACAGGGAGCAGAGTTTGGAGACTGAGTTGCGGAAGGACTTCTACAGAGAGTAGTGTTTGCAGACTGAGGAGCAGAAGGACTGTTGTACAGAGCAGAGGTTGGAGACTGATGTCCAGACGAATTGTTACAGAGTTCAGAGGTTTGATTCGGGTGCAGAAGAACTGTTACCGAGAGCAGAGGGTGGAGACTTGGGTGCAGAGCACTGTTGCAGAGTGTAGAGTTTGGAGACTGAGGTGCAGAAGAACTGTTACAGAGAGCAGAGTTTGGAGACTGGGGTGCAGAAAGACTAATACAGAAAGTATAGGTTGCAGACTGGGGTGTAGAAGGACCGTTACAGAGAGCAGAGTTTGGAAACTGCTGTACAGAAGGACTGTTACAGGGAGCAGAGGTTGGAAACTGAGGTGCAGAAGGATCGTAGCAGAAAGCAGAGGTTGGAGACTGAGGTGCAGAAGGATCGTTACAGAGAGCAGAGGTTGGAGACTGGGGTGCAGAAGTATCGTTGCAGAGAGCAGAGGTTGGAGACTGAGGTGCGGAATGATCGTTGAGGAGAGCAGAGGTTGGAGAATATGGTGGAGAACGATACTTTCAGAGAGCAGACGTTGGAGACTGGGGTGCAGAAGGACAGTTACAGAGAGCACAGGTTGGAGACTGCTGTGCAGAAGAAATGTTGCAGAGTGTAGAGGTTTGAGACTAGGTTGCAGAAGGACTGTTACAGAAAGCAGTGGTTGTAGACTGAGATGCAGAAGGACTGTTACAGAGAGCAGAGTTTGGAGACTGGGGAACAAAATAACTGATAGAGAACGCAGACTTTGGAGACTCTGGTGCAGAAGGACTGTTACAGAAAACAGATTTTGGAGACTGGGGTGCAGAAGGACAGATGCAGAGAGCTGAAGTTGGAGATTTAGGTGCCTAAGATTGTTACAGAGAGCAGAGGTATGATACTGGGGTGCATAAGGATTTATACAGAGACCAGATGTTGGAGACTGAGGTCCAGAAGAATCTTAGAGAGAGCAGAGGTTGGAGAGGGGGTGCAGATTAACTGTTGCAGAGAGTAAAGGTTGGAAACTGAGGTGCAGATAGATCGTTGCAGAGAGAAGAGGTTGGAGACTTGAGTGCAGAAGGCCTGTTACAGAGAGAAGAGTTTAGAAACTGGAGTGCAGAAGGCGCTTTACAGAGAGCAGAGGTTGGAGACCGGGGTGCAAAAGGACTGTCACAGATAGCACAGTTCGTAGACTAGGGTACAGAAGGATCGTTGCAGAGAGCAGAGGATTCAGACTGAGGTGCAGATGGACTGTTACAGAGAGCATAAGTTGAAGTCTGAGGTGCAGAAGCACTATTATAGAAAGAAGAGTTTGGCAATTGGGGTGCAGAACGACCATAACAGAGTGAAGAGATTGGACATTGCAGTACAGAAGGACTGTTACAAAGAACAGAGTTTGGAGACTGGGGTGCAGAAGGACCATTGCAGAGAGCAGAGGGTGGAGACTGAGGTCCAGAAGAATTGTTACAGAGAGAAGAGGTTGGAGACTGTGGTGCAGAAGGACTTTAACAGAGAGCAGAGGTTGGAGACTGGGGTGCAGAAGGATTCTTAAGAAGAGCAGAGGATAGAGACTGGGTTGCATAAGGAGTGTTACAGAGAGCAAAGTTTGGAGATTCTGGTTCAGAAGAACTGTTAAAGAGAGCAGAGTTTTGAGACTGGGGTTCAGAAGGATTGTTACAGAGTTCAGAGGTTTGATTCGGGTGCAGCAGGACTGTAACAGAGAGTAGAGCTTGAAGACTGGGTTGCATAAGAACTGTTACACAGAGCAGAGGTTGGAGACTGCAGTGCAGAAGGCCTGTTAAAGAGAGCATTGGTTGGAGACTTAGGTGCAGAGAATCATTACAGAGAGCAGTGTTTGGATACTGAGTTGCAGAAGGACTGTTACAGAGAGCAGAGGTTGAATATTGAGTTGCAGTAATATTTTTACAGAGAGCAGAGTTAAGAGACTGAGGTGAAGAAGGACTGTTACAGAGAGTAGATTTTGAAGAATGGGGTGCAGATGTATCCTTGCAGAGAGCAGAGGTTGGTAACTGAGGTGAAGAAGGATCTTAAAGGGAGCAGAGGTTGGAGACTGGGGTCAAAAAGGACAGTTACAGAGAGCATAGGTTGTATACTGGGGTGCAGAAGAAATGCTGCAGAGAGCATAGATTTGTGACTGGGGTGCACATAAACTGTTACAGAGAGCAGAGGTTGGAGACTGAGGTGCAGAAGGACTGTTACAGAGAGCAGAGTTTGGAGACTGAGTTGCAGAACGACTGAAACACAAAGCAGAGTTTGGTGACTGGGTTGCGGAAAGACCGTTACAGAGAGCAGAGTTTGGAGACTTAGGTATAGAAGGGCTGTTACAGAGAGCAGAGGTTGGAGACTGGGGTGCAGAAGTTCTGTTACAGAGAGCAGACGTTGGATACTGGGGTGCAGAAAGACTGTTACAGAGAGCAGAGTTTGGAGACTGGGGTGCAGAAGGATCTTACAGAGAGCAGAGTTTGGAGACTGAGGTGCAGAAGGACTGTTGCAGAGAGCAGACGTTGGAGACATAGGTGCAGAATGATCGTTTCGGAGCGAAGACATTGGAGACTGGGGTGAAGAAGGCGTTTTACAGAGAGCAGAGGTTGGAGACTGGGGTGCTGAAGGCCTGTTACAGAGAGCAGAGGTTGGAGACTGGGGTGCAGAAGGACTGTTACAGATATCACAGTTTGTAGACTGGTGTGCAGAAGTATATTATAGAGAGCAGAGTTTGGAGACTGAGGTGCAGAAGGACTGTTATAGAGAGTAGAAGATTGAGAAATGAATCAAAAAGCAGAGGTTGAAGACTGGGGTACAGGAGGACCATTACAGAGAGCAGAGGTTTGAGTCTCCAATACAGGAGGACTCTTACAAAGAGCAGAGGTTGGAGACTGGGGTTAAGAAGGACTGTTGCAGAGAGTAGCTGATGGAGACTGGGGTCCAGAAAGACTGTAGCAGAGAGCAGACGTTGGAGACTAAGGTGCAGAAGGAGAGTTACACAGAGCAGAGTTTGAAGACTGGGGTGCAGAAGCACTGACAAGAAAGCAGAATTTGAAAATTCGGGTGCAGAAGTATCCTTACAGAGAGCAGAGTTTCGAGAATGCAGTACAGAAGGACTCTTACAGAGAGCAGAGTTTGGAGACTGGGGTGGAGAATGACTGTTGCTTATAGCAGATGTTGGAGTCTAGGGTGCAGAAGGAATGTTGCAAAAAGCAGAGGATGGAGACTGGGGTGCACAAGGACTGTTGCAGAGAGCAGAGGATGGAGACTGGGGTGTAGAAGGTCTGTTGCAGAGAGCAGACGTTGGAGACCGTTGTGCAGAAGGATCATTTGGGCGAGCAGAGTATGGAGACTGGGGTGTAGAAAAACTGTTGCAGAGAGCAGAGGTTGAAGACTGGTTTGTCGAAGGACTGTTTCAGAGAGCAGATGTTGAAGACTGGGGTGCACAAGGACTGTTGCATAGAGCAGAGGTTGGGAATTCAGTACAAAAGAACTTTTACAGAGAGCAGAGATTGGAGACTGGGATGGAGAATGAGTGTTGAAGAGAGATGTTGGACACTGGGGTGCAAAGGACTGCTGAAGAGAGCAGAAGATGGAGATTGGGGTGAAGAAGGACTGTTGCAGAGACCAGAGGTTGCAGATTGATTTTCAGAAAAACTGATGTAGGAAACAGATGTTGGAGCCTGGGGTGCAGAAGGATCTTTAAGCGAGCAGAGTATGGAGACTAGGGTGTAGAATGACTTTGGCAGAGAGCAGATGTTGGAGACTTGGGTGCAGAAGGACTGTTGCATAGAGCAGTGATTGGAGACTGAGGTACAGAAGGACTGTTACAGAGAGCAGAGGTTGGAGAGGGGTACAGATGGATTATTGCAGAGAGAAGAGTTTTCAGACTGAGGTACAAAAGAACTGTTGCAGGAAGCCGATGTTGGAGACTGGGGTTCACAAGGACTGTTGCAGCTAGCAGAGGTTTGAGCCTGGTGTGCAGAAGGATCGTTGCAGAAAGCAGAGGTTGGAGACTGAGGTGCAGAAGGATCGTTGCAGAGAGCAGAGTTTCGACACTGGGTGCAGAAGAATCGTTACAGAGAGCAGAGTTTAAAGACTTGGGTGCAGAAGGACTCTTACATAGAGCACAGGTTGGAGACTTGGGTGCAGAAGGAATGTTGCGGAGAGCAGAGGATGAAGATTTGTTTGTAGAAGGAGTGTTGCAGAAAGCAGAGGTAGGAGACTGAGGTGCAGAAGGACTGTTGCAGAGAGCAGAGTTAATAAACTAGGGTAAAGAAGGACTTTTACAGAGAGGAGACGTTGGAGACTGGGTTTCAGAAGGATCTTACAAGGAAAGAGTTTGGAGACTGAGGTGCAGAAGGACTGTTACAGAAAGCGGAGGTTTGAGACTGAGGTGTAGAAGGATCGTTACAAAGAGCAGAGGTTGGAGACTGGGGTGCAGACGGACTCTTACAGAGAGCAATGGTTTGATACTGGGGTGCAGAAGGAATGTTGCAGAGAGCAGAGGTTGGAGACTGAGGTTCAGAAGGACTGTTGCTGAGAGTAGAGGTTGGAGATTGGCGTGCAGAGGGACTGTTGAAGAGAGCAGAGGTTTTAGACTGCGATGTAGAAAAACTGTTGTAGAGAGTAGAGTTTGGAAATTGGGGTTCAGAAAGAGTGTAGCAGAGAGCTGACTTTGGAGACTAAGGTGTAGAAGTACAGTTACAGAGAGTACAGTTTAGAGACTGGGGTGCAGAAGGACTGATACAGAAAGCAGAGGTTGGAGACTCAGGTGCAGAAGTACCCTTACTAATAGCAGAGTTTGGAGAATGCAGTACAGATGGACTGTTACAGAGAGCAGAGGTTGGAGACTGGGGTGGAAAATTACTGTTGCAGAGAGCAGATGTTGGAGACTGGGGTGCAAAAGGACTGTTGCAGAGAGTAGAGGATGGATACTGTTATGCAGAAGGACTGTTGCAGAGAGCAGAGGTTGCAAACTGAGTTTCAGAAGGACTGTTACAGAAGGAAGAGTTTGGAGACGGTGATGCAAAACTACTGATACAGAA
Source organism: Ictidomys tridecemlineatus (assembly GCF_052094955.1). NCBI lineage: Eukaryota > Metazoa > Chordata > Mammalia > Rodentia > Sciuridae > Ictidomys > Ictidomys tridecemlineatus. The sequence continues at coordinate 94,491 of NW_027524720.1, forward strand.
AGCAGAGGTTGGATACTGGGGTGCATGAGGACCCTTACAAAGAACAGAGGTTTGAGACGGCGGTACAGAAAGACTGTTACAGAGACCCGAGTTTGGAGACTGGGGTGCAGAAGAACTGATGTAGAGAACAAAGGTTGGAGACTGGGGTGCGGAAGGATTGTTGGTACGAGCAGAGTATGGAGACTGGGGTGTAGAAGGACTGTTTCAAAGAGCAGAGTTTTCAGACTGAGGTACAGAAGAACTGTTGCAGGAAGCAGATGTTGGAGACTAGGGTTCACAAGGACTGTTGAAGCGAGCAGAGGTTTGAGACGGGGGTGCAGAAGGATCGTTGCAGAGAGCAGAGGTCGGAGACTGAGGTGCAGAAGGAATTTTGTGGAGAGCAGAGGTTGGAGACTTGAGTTTAGAAGGACTGTTGCAGAAAGCAGAGTTTGGAGACTGAGGTGCAGAAGGACTGTTGCAAAGAGTGGAGGTTAGAGTCTGAGGTGCAGAAGGATCATTACAAAGAGCAGAGGTTGGAGACTGGGGTGCAGACGGACTTTTACAGAGAGCACAGGTTTGATACTGGTAAGCAGAAGAAATGTTGCAGAGAGCAGAGGTTAGAGACTGGGGTGCAGAAGGATTATTGCAGACAGCAGAGTTTTTAGACTGAGGTACAGAAGAAATGTTGCAGAGAGCAGTTGTTGTAGACTGGGTTGCACAAGGACTGTTGCAGCGATCAGAGATTGGAGACTGTTGTGCAGAAAGATCGTTGTAGTGAGAAGACGTTAGAGACTGGGGTGCAGATGAACTGATACAGAGAGAAGAGTTTGGAGACTGGAGTCCAGAAGGCCTGTTACAGAGAGCACAATTTGGAGACTGGGGTTATGAAGGACTGTTATAGAGAGCAGAGTTTGAAGACTGGGTTGCAGAAGGATCTTACAGAGAGCAGAGAATGGAGACTGAGGTACAGAAGCACTGTTACAAAGAGTAGAAGTTGGAGACTGAGGTCTAGAAGAACCGTTTCAGAGAACAGAGGTTGGAGACTGAGGTGCAGAAGGATTGTTACAAAGAGCAGAGTTTGGAGACAGGGGTGCAGAAGGACTGATGCAGAGAGTAGAGGTTTTAGACTGGGATGTACAAGGACTGTTGCAGATAGTAGAGGTTGGAGATTGGGGTTCAGAAGGACTGTAGCAAAGAGCAGAGGTTGGAGACAGGGGTGCAGAAGGAGAGTTATGCTGAGCAGAGTTTGGAGACTGGGATGCAGAAGGACTGACAAGGAAAGCAGAGGTTGGAAATTGGGGTGCAGAAGTACCCTTACAGAGAGCAAAGTTTGGAGAATGCAGTACAGAAGGAATGTTAAAGAGAGCAAAGTTTGGAGACTGGGGTGCAGAATGACTGTTGCAGAGAACAGATGTTGTAGACTGGGGTTCAAAAGGACTGTTGCAGAGAACAGAGGATGGAGACTAGGGTGCAGAAAGACTGTTGCAGAGAGCAGAGGTTGCAGACTGAGTTGCAGAAAGACGGTTACAGAGGCCAGATTTTGAAGACTGTGGTTTAAACCACTGATACAGAAATTACAGGTTTGATACTGGGGTGCATAAGGACCCTTACAGAGAACAGAGGTTGGAGACTGTGGTACAGAAGGACTGTTACAGAGAGCAGAGGTTGGAGTCTGGGTTGCAGAAAAACCGATGTAGAGAACAGAGTTTGGAGACTGGGGTGCAAAAGGACCGTTGGGGCGATCAGAGTATGGAGACTTGGGTTTAGAAGGACTGTTGCAGAGAGCAGTGATTGGAGACTGAGTTACAGAAGGACTGTTAAAGAGAACAGAGTTTTGAGACTGGGGTACAGATGGATTAATGCAGAGAGCAGAGTTTTCAGACTGAGGTACAGAAGAACTGTTCCAGGAAGCAGAAGTTGGAGACTGAGGTTCACAAGGACTGTTGCAGCTAGCAGAGGTTTCAGACTGGGATGCAGAAAGATCGTTGCAGAGAGCAGAGGTTGGAGACTGGGGTGTAGAAGGACTGTTGCAGAGAGCAGAGGTTTTAGACTGGGATGTAGAAGGACTGTTGCAGAGAGTAGAGGTTGGAAATTGGGGTCCAGAAGGACTGTAGCAGAGAGCAGAGGTTGGAGACTAAAGTGCAGAAGGACAGTTACAGAGAGCAGAGTTTGGAGACTGAGGTGCAGAAGGACTGTTGCAGAATGCAGAGATTGGAAATTGGGGTGTAGAACGATGGTTTTAAAGAGCAGAGGTTGGAGACTGCGGTACAGGAGGACTGTTACACAGAGAAGATCTTGGAGACTGGGGAGCAGAAGGACTGTTGCAGAGGACAGATGTTGGAGAGTGGGGTGGAGAAGGAATGTTACAGAGAGCAGAGTTTAGAAACTAGAGTTCAGAAGGATCTTACAGAGAGCAGAGTTTGGAGACTGTGGTGCAGAAGGACTGTTGCACAGAGTAGAAGTTGGAGACTGGGTTCCAGAAGGATCATTGCAGAGAGCAGATTTTAGAGACTGAGGTGCAGATGGACTGTTACAGAGAACAGAGATTCGAGGCTGAGGTGCAGAAGGAAAGTTACAGAGAGCACAGTTTGGAGACTGGTGTGGAGAAGGACTGTTGCAGAGAGCAGATTTTGTAGACTGGTGTGCAGAAGGATTGTTGCATAGAGCAGAGGTTGGAGACTGGGGTGAAAAAGGATCGGTGCAGAGAGTAGAGGTTGGAGACTGGTGTGCAGAAGGACTGTTACAGAGAGCAGAGTTTGGCGACTGGGTTGGATAAGGATCCTACAGAGAGCAGAGGTTGAAGAATCAGGTGCAGAAAGACTGTTACAGAGAGTAGATGTTAAAGACTGAGGTGCAGAAGTAACGTTGCAGAGTACAGAGTTTCGAGACTGACGTGCACAAGGATTGTTACAGAGAGCAGAGGTTGGAGACTGGGGTGCAGAAGGACTGTTGCAGATAGCGGACTTTGGAGACTTGGGTGCAGAAGGACTGTTATAGAGAGCAGAGGAGGGAGACTGGGTTGCAGAAGGACTGATACAGAAAGGAGAGTTTGCAGTCTGGAGTGCAGAAAGACCGTTAGAGAGAGCAGAGTTTGGATTCTGCAGTACAGGAGGACTGTTACAGAGAGCAGAGGTTGGAGACTGGGGTGGAGATGGACTGTAAAAGAGAGCTGATGTTGGTAACTAGGGTGCCAAAGGACTGTTGGAGAAAGCAGAGTTTGGAGACTGGGGTGCAGAAAAACTGTTTAGGAGAGCAGAAGTTGGAGACTGTTGTGAAGAAAGACTGTTACAGAGAGCAGAGGTAGGAGACAGCGGTGCAGAAAGATCTTACAGAGAGCAGAATTTGGAGACTGAGGTGCAGAAGGACTGTTGTAGAGATAAGAGGTTGGAGACTGGGGTGCAGTAGGATCATTGCAGAGAGCAGAGGTTAAAGACTGGGGTGCAGAAGCATCGTTGCAGAGACCAGAGGTTGGAGACTTGGATGCAGAAGGCCTGAAAAAAGAGAGCAGATTTGGAGACTGGCGTGCAGAAGGCCTGTTACAGAGTGGAGAGGTTAGAGACTTGGGTGCAGAAGGACTGGTACAGAGAGAAGATTTTGAAGAAAGGGTTGCTGAATGATCTTACAGAGAGCAGAGTTTGGAGAATAAGGTACAGGTGGACTGTTACAGAGAGCCGTGGTTGGAGACTGGGGTGCAGAAGGATTGTGTAGAGGAGAGGTTTCAGACTGAGGTGCAGAAGTACTGTTACAGAGAGCAGAGGTTGGAGATTGAGGTGTAGAAGGACTGTTACGGAAAGCAGAGTTTGGAGAGTGAGGTGCAGAAGGACTGTTACAGAAAGCAGAGGTTGGAAATTGGGGTGCAGAAGGACCATTACAGAGAGCAGAGGTTGGAGACTACGGTATAGAAGGACTGTTACAGAGAGCAGAGGTGGGAGAATTGGGTACAGAAGGACTGTTACAGGAAGCACAGGTTGGAGACTGAGGTGAAGAAGGATAGACACAGAGAGCAGAGGTTGTAGACTGGGGTTCAGAAGGACTCATACAGAAAGCAGAGGTTGAAGAATGGGGTGATGAAAGACTGTTCCAGAGAGCAGAGGTTGGAGACATTGGTGCAGAAGAATCTTACGAAGAGCAGAATTTAAAGACTGAGGTGCAGAAGTACTGTTTTAGAGATCAGAGGTTGGAGACTGGGATGCAGTAAGATCATTGCAGAGAGCAGAGGTTAAAGACTGGGGTGCAGAAAGATCGTTAGAGAGAGCAGAGGTTAGAGACTTGCGTGCAGAAGGCCTTCTTCAGAGAGCAGATTTTGAGACTTGTGTGCAGAAGGTCTGTTACAGAGAGGAGAGGTTGGAGACTGGGGTGCAGAAGGACTGGTACAGAGAGAAGATTTTGAAGAAAGGGTTGCTGAGGAATCTTACAGAGAGCAGAGGTTGGAGACTAAGGTGCAGGTGGACTGTTACAGAGAGCAGTGGTTGGAGACTGGGGTGGAGAGGAGAGGTTTCAGACTGAGGTGCAGAAGTACTGTTACAGAGAGCAGAGGTTGGAGATTAAGGTATAGAAGGACTGTTACGGAGTGCAGAGTTTAAAAACTGAGGTGCAGAAAGACTGCTACAGAAAGCAGAGGTTGGAAATTAAGGTGCAGAAGGACCGTTACAGAGATCAGAGGTTGGAGACTATGGTATAGAAGAACTGTTGCAGAGATCAGAGGTGGGAGACTTGGGTACAGAAGGACTATTACAGAAAGCATATCTTGGAGACTGAGGTGAAGAAAAATAGACACAGAGAGTAAAGGTTGGAGACTGGGGTTAAGAAGGACTGATAAAGAAAGCAGCGGTTGGAGACTGGGGTGCAGAAGGACCGTTACAGAGAGCAGAGTTTAGTGAATACGGTACGGAAGGACTGTTACAAAGAGCAGATATTGGAGACTGGGGAGCAGAAGGACTGTTGCAGAGGACAGAGTTCGGAAACTGGGGTGCCGCAGGACCTTTGCAGAAAGCAGAGGTTGGCGACTAGGGTGTAGAAGGAATGTTAGAAAGAGCAGAGTTAAGAAACTGGAGTGCAGAAAGATCTTACAGAGATCAGAAGTTGGAGACTGTGGTGCAGAAGAACTGTTGCAGAGAGCAGATGTTGGAGACTGGGGTTCAGAAAGATTTTTGCAGAGAGCATAGTTTGCAGACTGGAATGCAGAAGGCTGTTGCAGAGAGCAGAGGTTGGAGACTGAGGTGCCGAAGGACTGTTACAGAGAGAAGATGTTAAAGACTGGGGTTAAGATGGATCTTACAGAGAGCAGATGATGGAGACTGAGGTGCAGAAGGATTGTAACAGACAGAAGTGATAGGAGACTGGGGTGCAGGAGGTTCGTTTCAGACAGCAGAGTTTTCAGACTGTGGTCTAGAAGGACTGTTGCAGAGACAAGATGTTGAAGACTGGGTTGTAGAAAAACTAATGCAGAGAGCAGATGTTGGAGACTGGGGTGCAGAAGGACCGTTGTAGAAAACAGAGTTTGCAGATTGAGGTGCAGAAGGATTGTAATAGAGAGCAGAATTTGGAGACTGGGGTGAAGAAGGACTGTTGCAGAGAGCAGAGTTTGGAGACTGAAGTGCAGAAGGACTGTTGCAGAGAGCAGAGGTTGAAGACTGGGGTGCAGAAGGACTGTTGCAGAGAGCAGAGGTTGGAGACTAACATGCAGAAGGACACTTAGAGCAGAAGTTAGAGACTGGGCTGCAGAAGGACTGATACAGAAAGCAGATACTCTAGTATGGGGTGCAGAAAGAACGTTACAGAGAGTAGAGTTTTGAGAATGCAGTACAAAAGAACTGTTGCAGAGAGCAGAATTTAGAGACTGAAGTGCAGAAGGACTTTTGAAAAGAGCAGAGGTTGGAGACTGAGGTGCAGAAGTCTTGTTACATAGAACAGAGATTGTAAACTGGGGTGCAGAAGGATCGTTGCAAATAGCAGAGCTTGGAGACTGGGTTGCTGAAGAATCTTACAGAGAGCAGAGGTTAGAGACTGATGTGCAGATGTACTGTTACAGAGAGCAGTGGTTGGAGACTGGGGTGCAGAAGGACTGTTGCAGAGATTAGAGGTTGGAGACTTGGGTGCAGTAGGATCATTGCAGAGAGCAGAAGTTGGAGATTGGGATGCAGAAGGATCATTGCAGAGAGCAGAGTTTGGAGACTGGGGTGCAGAAGGCTTGCTACAGAGAGCAGAGTATGGAGACTGGCGTGCAGACGGCCTGTTACAGAGAGAAGAGGTTGGAGACTGGGGTGCAGAAGGACTGTTATAGAGACCAGAGTTTGGAGACTGCGTTGCTGAAGGATCTTACACAGAGCAAAAGTTAGAGACTGATGTGCAGGTGTACTGTTACAGAGAGCAGTGGTTGGAGACTGGGGTGCAGAAGGATCATGCTCACAGCAGAGGTTTCAGACTGAGGTGCAGAAATACTGTTACAGGGAGCAGAGGTTGGAGACTGAGGTATAGAAGGACTGTTAAAGGAAGCAGAGGTTGGAAATTGGCGTGCAGAAGGACCGTTAAAGAGAGCAGAGTTTGGAAACTGTGGTTTAGGACTGTTAGCGAGAGCAGAGGTTGGAGACTGGGATGCAGAAGGACTCATACAGAGAGCACAAGTTGGAGACTGAGGTACAAAAGGATGGATACAGAGAACAGAGGTTGGAGACTGGGGTTCAGACAGGCTGATACAGAAAGCAGAGTTTGGAGACAGGGGTGTAGAAGAACCGAAACCGATAGCAGACCTTGGACACTGTGGTACAGAAGGACTGTTACAGAGAGCAGATCTCGGAGACCGGGGAGCAAATAGACTACTGCAGAAAGAATAGGTTGGAGAATGAGGTGCAGAAGGACTGTTACAGAGAGCAGAGTTTGGAGACTGGGGATCAGAAAGACTGTTACAGAGAGCAGAGTTCGGAGACTGGGGTGCAGAAGGACTGTTACAGAGAGCAGAGGTTGAAGAATGGGTTTCAGATGGATCTTACAGAGAGCAGAGTTTGAAGAGTGGGGTGCAAAAGGACTGTTGAAGAGAGCAGATGTCGGAGACTGGTTTGGAGAAGAATCGTTGCAGAGAAAAGAGGTTGGAGACTGGGGTGAAAAAGGCCTGTTACACAGAGCAAAGGTTGGAGACTGCATTGCAGAAGTCCTGTTACAGAGAGCAGAGGTTTGAGACTATGGTGCAGAAGGACTGTTAAGGAGAGCAGAGGTTGGAGACTGTGGTGCAGAAGAACTGTTGCAGAGAGAAGAGGTTGGAGACTGGGTTGGAGAAGGACTGTTGCAGAGAGCAGAGGTTGTAGACTGGAGTGCCTAAGGACTGTTGCAGAGATCAGAGGTTGGAGACTGAGGTGCAGAAGTCCTGTTACAAAGAGCAGAGGTTGGAGACTGAGGTGCAGGACGATTGTTACAGAGAACAGAATTTGGAGACTGGGGTGCAGAAGGACTGTTACAGAGAGCAGAGGATGAAGACTAGGGTGCAGAAGCACTGTTTCAGAGAGCAAAGGTTTGAGACCGCGGTGCAGAAGGACTGTTGCCGAGAGCAGATGTTGGAGACTGAGGTGCAGAACGACTCTTAGAGAGAGCAGAATTTTGAGACTGGGGTGCAGAAAATCTGATACAGAAAGCAGAGATTAGAGTCTGCGGTGCAGAAAGACCCTTACAGATAGCAGAAGTTGAAGACTGCAGTACAGAAAGACTGTTGCAGAGAGCAGTTTTTGGAGACTGGGGTGCAGAAAGACTGTTGCAGAGAGCAGAGATTAAAGACTGAGGTGCAGAAGTTCTTTTACATCGAGAAGAGTTTGGAGACTGGGGTGCAGAAGGATCGTTGCAAGGAGGAGAGCTTGGAGACAGGGGTGCAGAAGGATCTTACAGAGAGCATAAGTTGGAGACTGAGGTGCAGAAAGACTGTTTCAGAAATCATAGGTTGGAGACTGGGGTGCAGTAGGACCATTTCAGAGAGCAGTGTTGGTGACTGGGGTGCAGAAATATCGTTGCAGAGAGCAGAGTTAGGAGACTGGCATGGAGAAGGCCTGTTACAGAGAGGACAGGTTGGAGACTGGGTGCAGAAAAACTGTTACAAAGAGCAGAGTTTGAAGACTGAGTTGCTGTAAAATATTACAGAGAGTAAAGGTTGGAGACTGAGGTGCAGGTGGACTGTTACAGAGAGCAGTGTTTGGATACTGGGGTGCAGAAGGATCGTGCAGAGAGCAAAGGTTTCAGACTGAGGTGCAGAAGGACTGTGACAGAGAGCAGAGGTTGTAGACTGAGTTGTAGAAAGACTGTTACAGAGAGCAGAGTTTGGAGACTCAGGTGCAGAAGGACTGTTACAAGAAGCAGAGTTTGGAAATTGGGGTGCAGAAGGACCGTTACATTGAGGAGAGGATGGAGACTGAGGTGCAGAAGGACTCTTACATAGAAAACCGGTTTAAGACTGAGGTGCAGAAGGATAGATACAGAGAACAGAGGTCGGAGACTGGGGTTCAGACAGACTGATACAGAAAGCAGAGGTTGGAGACTGGTTTGTATAAGGACCGTTACAAAGAGCAGAGGTTGGAGACTGTGGTACAGAAGAACTGTTACGTAGAGCAGATCTCGGGATCTGGGGAGCAGAAGGACTGTTGCAGAGAGCAGATGTTGGTAACTAGGGTGCAGAAGGACTCTTGTAGAGAGCAGAGTTTGGAGACTGACGTGCGGATGTCCTGTTACAGAGAGCAGAGGTCGGATACTTGGGTGCAGAAGGACTCTTACAGAGAGCTGAGGTTGAATACAGGGCTGCAGAAGCATCTTACAGAGGTCAGAATTTGGCGACTGAGGTGCAGAAGGACTGTTGCAGAGAGTAGAGTTTGGGATTGAGGTGCAAAAGGCCTGTTACAGAGAGCAGAGGTTGGAGACTGGTGTGCAGAAAAACTGTTACAGAGAGCAGAGTTTTTAGACAAGGTTGCACAAGGATCTTAAAGAGAGCATTTTTTGTAGACCAAGGTGCAGCAGGACTTATACAGAGAGCAGAGGTTGGAGATTAGGGTGCAGAAGGATCGTTGCAGAGAACAGAGTTTTCAGACTGAGGTGCAGAAGGACTTTTGCAGAGAGCACATGTTGGAGACTGGGGTGCAGAAGGACTGTTGCAGAGAGCAGAGTTTTGAGACAGGGGTGCAGAAGGATTGTTGTAGAGAGCAGAGGTTGTAGACTGGAATGCAGAATGATTGTTAAAGAGAACAGACATCGGAGACTGGGGTGCAGAAGGCCTGTTATGGAGAGCAGAGTTTGGAGCAGGGGTGCAGAAGTACTTTTACAGTGAGTAGAGTTTGGAGAATGAGGTGCAGAAGGACTGTTGCAGAGAGCAGAGGTTGGATACTGAGGTGCAGAAGGATTGTTACAGAGAGTGGAGTTTGGAGACTGGGTTGCAGAGGGACTGCTGCAGAGAACAGAGGCTGGACATGGGGTGTAGAAAGACCGTTACTGAGATTAGATTTTGGAATCTGCACTACAGGAGGACTGTGACAGACAACAGAGTTGGGATACTGGTGTGGAGATCGACTGTTTCAGAGTGCAGACCTTGGTGACTCTGGTTCAGAAGAACTGTTGCAGAGAGCAGAGGTTGGAGACTGGGGTGCAGAAGAACTGTCGCAGAGAGCAGAGGTTGGAGACTGAGGTGCAGAAGGAATGTTGCAGAAAGCAGAGGTTGGAAACTGTGGTGCAGAAAGAATGATACCAAAAAGAGGTTGGGGACTGTGGTGCAGAAGGCCCGTTACAGAGAGCAGATGTTGGTGACTGTGGTATAGAAGGACTGTGACAGAGAGCAGAGGTTGGAGACCGGAGAGCAGAAAGACAGTTACAGATAGCAGAGGTTGGAGACTGGGGAGCAGCAGGACTCTTACAGAGAGGAGGTGTTGGAGGCTGCTGTGCAGAAGCACTGTTACAGAGAGCCGATTTTGGAGACTAAGGTGCAGAAGGACTGTTACACAAAGCAGAGTTTGGAGACTGGGGTTGCACAAGGATTCTTGCAGAGAGCAGAGTTTTCAGACTAATGTTCAGAAGGACTGTTGCAGAGCGCAGATTTTGGAGACTGGGGTGCCGAAAAACTTTTGCAGAGAACAGAGGTTGGAGAATGGGGTGCAAAAGGATTATTGCAGAGAGCAGAGGATTGAGACTAAGGTGCAGAATTATTGTTATAGAGAGCAGAGGTTGGACACTGGGGTGCACAAGGACTATTACAGATAGCAGAGATTGGAGACTGGGGTGTAGAAGGACTGTTACAGAAAGCAGAGGTTTGAGACTTGGATGTAGAAGGACCGTTACAGAGAGAAGATTTTTGAGACTGCACTACAGGAGGACTGTTAAAGAGAGCAGAGGTTGGAGACTGGTGTGGAGAAGGACTATTTCAGAGTGTAGACCTTGGAGACTGGGGAGCAGAAGGACTGTTACAAAGAGAAGAGGTTGGAGACTGGGGAGCAGAAAGAATGTTACAGAGAGCAGATTTGGAAACTGGGGTGCAGAAGGATCTTACAGAGAACACAGGTTGGTGGCTGGGGTGCAGAAGCACTATTACAGAGAGCCGATTTTGGAGACTGAGGTGCCGAAGGACTGTTATAGAAAGCACATTTTGGAGACTGGGGTGCTCAAAGATCGTTGCAGAGAGCAGAGTTTTCAGACTGAGCTTCAGAAGGACTGTTGCAGAGAGCAGATGTTAGAGACTGGGGTGCAGAAGGACTTTTCCAGAGAGCGGAGGATGGAGACTGGGGTGCAGAAGGACCCTTACACAGAGCAGAGGTTGAAGACTGCGGGACAGAAAGACTGTTACAGAGAGCAGATGTTGGAGACTGCGGTAAAGAACGAGTGTTACTGAGAGCAAAGGTTGGAGATTACGGAGCAGAAGGACAGTTACAGAGAGAAGAGATTAAAGACTGGGAAGCAGAAGAAATATTACAGAGAGCAGAGTTGTGAAACTGGGGTGCAGAAGGATCTTACAGAGAGCAGAGGTTGGAGACTGAGGTGCAGAAAGACTATTATAGAAAGTAGAGTTTAAAGACTTGGGTGCACAAGGATCGTTGCAGAGAGCAGAGTTGTGAAACTGAGGTGCAGAAGAACTGTTGTAGGGAGCAGATTTTGTAGACTGGGGTGCAGAACGACTTTTGCAGAGAGCAGAGTTTGGAGACTGGGGTGCAAAAAGATGGTTGTAGACAGCAGAGTTTGGAGACTGGGGTGCAGAAAGATTGTAACAGAGAGCAGAGTTTGGGGACTGTGGTGAAGAAGGACTATTGCAGAGATCAAAGTTTGGTAACTGAGGTGAAGAAGGATTGTTACAGAGAACAGAAGTTGGAGCCTCGCGAGCAGTAGGACTGCTGCAGAGAGCAGAATTTTGAGACTGGGGTTTAGAAGGACTGTTGCAGAGAGCAGAGGTTGGAGACTGGGGTGCAGAAGAATCGTTGCAGAGAACAGAGTTTTCAGCCTGAGGTGCAGATTGACTGTTTCAGAGAGCAGAGGATGGAGACATGGGTGCAAAAGGACTGTAGCATAGAGCACATGTTGGTAACTGGGGTGCAGAAGAATCGTTTCAGAGAGCTGAAGTTGGAGACTGGGGTGCAGAAGGACTGTTGCAGAGAGCAGATGTTGGAGACTGGTGTGGAGAAGGATCATTGCAGATAGCAGAAGTTTGAGACTTGAGAGCTGAGTTTGGAGACTGAGGTGCAAAAGGACTGTTATAGATAGCATAGATTGGAGACGGGGGTGCAGAAGGATCCTTGTAGAGAACAGATTTTTCAGACTGACTTGCAGAAGAACTCCTAAAGAGAGCAGAGTTTATATACTAAGTTGCACAAGGATCTTACTGAGAGCAGAGATTGTAGAGCGAGGTCTAAGAGGACTGTTACAGAGAGCAGAGGCTGGAGACTAAGGTGCAGAAGGATCCTTGTAGAGAACAGAGTTTTCAGACTGAGGTGCAGAAGGAATTTTGCAGAGAGCACATGTTGAAGACTGGGATGCAAAAGGTCTGCTGCATAGAGCAGATGTTGGACACTGGGGTGCAAAAGATCGTTATAGAGAGCAAATTTTTTTCTTTTTTTATTGATTGTTCAAAACATTACAGAGCTCAAGACATATCATCTTTCATACATTCGACTCAATTGGGTTTTGAACTCCCCAAATACATAATACAGACTCACTTCTGTTACATACTCACATTTTACATAATGGCATATTAGTGACTGTTGTATTCTGCTACCTTTCCTATCCCCTACTATCCCCCCTCCCCTCCCCTCCCCTCCCATCTTCCCTCTCTACCTCCTCTGCTGTTGTTCAATTCTCTCCCCTTTTTTCCCCCCACCCCCTTGCCCCTCATAACCTCTTATAATTTTGTGTATCACTGAAGGTCTCCTACCATTTCCATATGTTTTCCCTTCTCTCTTCCTTTCTCTCCCCCCATTCATCTTAGTTTACTGTTAGTCTTTTCCTCATGCTCTTACTTCCTGTTCTATTCTTAGTGGCTCTCTTTATATCAAAGAAGACATTTGACATTTGTTTTTTAGGGCTTGGCTAGCTTCACTTACCATAATCTGCTAGAGAGCAAAATTTTGAGACTGGGGTGCAGAAAGATTTTTATAGAGAACAGAGTTGAGAGACTGGGGTGCAGAAGGCCTGTTACAGAGAACAGGGTATGGAGAAGGTGTTCAGAAGTACTTTTACATGGAGTAGTTTTTGGAGAATGAGGTGCGGAAGCACCGTTGCAGAGAACAGAGTTTGGAGACTGAGGTGCAGAAGGATTGTTACATAGAACAGAGGTTGGAGACTGGGATGCAGAGGGACTGTTGTAGAGAGAAGAGGCTGGACACTGGGGTGTATAAGGACTGTTGCTGAGAGCACAGGTTCAGATTGGGGTTCAGAAGGACTGTTGCATAGAGCAGAGGTTTGAGACTTGGTTACAGTAGGACTGTTACAGAGGAAGAGGTTGGATATTTGGTTCAGAAGGACTGTTGCAGAGAGTAGATGTTGGAGACTGGGATGCAGAAGGACTGTTGCAGAGAGCAGAGTTTGTAGAATGAGGTGCAGAAAGACTGTTACAGAGAGCAGAGGTTGGAAATTGTGGTGCAGATGGACTGATACAGTAAGCAGAGTTTGGAGACTGGGGTGCAGAAGGACTGTTGCAGAGAGCAGAGTTTTTAGACTGAGGTTCAGAAGCACTGTTACAGAGAGCAGAGGTTGGAGAATGGGGTGCAAAAGGCCTGTTACAGAGAGCAGAGGTTGGAGACTAGCGTGCAGAAGGACTCTTAGAGAAAGCAGGGTTTGGAGATAGGGTTGCAGAAAGATCTTACAGAGAGCAGAGTTTGGAGACTGAGGTACAGCAGGACTTTTACAGAGAGCAGATGTTGGACACTGGGGTGCAGAAGGATCGTTGCAGAGAACAGAGTTTTCAGACTGAGGTGCAGAAGGACTGTTGCAGAGAGCAGAGTTTTGACACTGAGGTTTAGAAGGACTGTTACAGAGAACAGAGTTTGGAGACTAGGGTGCAGAAGAACCGCTACAGAGAGGAGATTTTGGATACTGCACTACTGGAGGACTGTTACAGAGAGCAGAGGTTGGAGATTGGTGTGGAGAATAACTGTTGCAGAGAGGAGAGGATGGAAACTGGGGTAGGGAAGGATCGTTGTAGAGAGCAGAGTATTGAGACTGGTTTGCAGTAGGACTGTTACAGAGAACAGAGTTTGGAGAAGGGGTGCTGAAGGACTGTTACAGAGGGCATAGTTTGGAGACTGGCTTGCAGAAGAATCTTACAAAGAGCAAATGTTGAAGACTGAGGTGCAGGAGGACTGTTAAAGAGAGTAGAGGTTAGAGACTGAGGTGCAGAAGGACTGTTGCAGGAAGCAGAGTTTTGAGACTTTGGTGCAGAAGGAATGTTGCAGGGAGCAGAGTTTGGAGACTGAAGTGCAGAAGGACTGTTGCAGAGAGCAGAGGTTTGAGACCGGGGTGCAGAAGGACGGTTGCAGAGAGCAGAGTTTGGAGACTAAGGTGCAGAAGGACACTTAGAGCAGAAGTTGGATACTGGGCTGCAGAAGGACTGATACAGAAAGCAGATACTCTAGTATGGGGTGCAGAAAAAACGTTACAGAGAGTAGAGTTTGGAGAATGCAGTACAGAAGGACTGTTGCAGAGAGCAGAATTTAGAGACTGAAGTGCAGAAGGACTTTTGAAGAGAGCAGAGGTTGGAGACTGAGGTGCAGAATTCCTGTTACATAGAACAGAGGTTGGAGACTGGGGTGCAGAAGGATCGTTGCAAATAGCAGAGCTTGGAGACAGGGGTGCAGAAAAATCTTACAGAGAGCAGAGGTTAGAGACTGATGCGCAGATGTACTGTTACAGAGAGCAGTGGTTGGAGACTGGGGTGCAGAAGGACTGTTGCAGAGATTAGAGGTTGGAGACTTGGGTGCAGTAGGATCATTGCAGAGAGCAGAAGTTGGAGATTGGGATGCAGAAGGATCATTGCAGAGAGCAGAGTTTGTAGACTGAGGTGCAGAAGGCTTGCTACATAGAGCAGAGTATGGAGACTGGTGTGCAGACGGCCTGTTACAGAGAGGAGAGGTTGGAGACTGGGGTGAATAAAGCCTGTTACAGAGAGCAGAGTTTGGAGACTGGGTTGCTGAAGTCCTGTTACAAAGAGCAGAAGTTGGAGACTGTTGTGCAGAAGGACAGGTACAAAGTGCAGAGTTTAAAGACTGGGTTGCAGAAGATTCTTACAGAGAGCAGAGTTGGGAGACTGAGGTGCAAAGGGACTGTTGCAGAGAGCAGATGTTGGTAACTAGTGTGCAGAAGGAGTGTTGTAGAGAGCAGAATTTTTAGACTAGGGTGGGAAAGGACTGTTGCAGAGAGAAGAGGTTTGAGACTGAGGTGCAGAAGTCCTGTTACAGAGAGCAGAGGTTGGAGACTCGGGTGCAGAAGGACTGTTACAGAGAGCAGAGGTTGGATACAGGGGTGCAGAAGCATCTTACAGAGAGCAGATTTTGGAGACTGAGGTACAGATGGACTGTTGCAGAGATCAGATGTTGGAGACTGGGGTGCAGAATGATCGTTGCAGAGAGCAAATTATGGAGACTTGGGTGCAGAGGGCCTTCTACAGAGTGAAGAGTTGGGAGACTTGCGTCCAGAAGGCCTGTTACAGAGAGCAGATTTGGAGACTGGTGTGCAGAAGGACTGTTACAAAGAGCAGAGGTTGAAGACTGGTGTGTAGAAAAACTGTTGCAGAGAGCAGAGGTTGGAGACTTGGGTGCAGAAGGACTGTTGCAGAGAGCAGAAGTTGGAGACTGAGGTGCAAAAGGAGTGTTACAGAGAGCAGAGTTTGGAGACTGGGGTCCAGAAGGACTGATACAGAGAGCAGAGTTTGGAGACTGGGTTGCAGAAGGCCTGTTCCAGAGAGAAGAGGTTGGCGACTGGGTGCAGAAGGGCTGTTACAGAGAGCAGAGTTTGGAGACTGGTTTACAGAAAGATGGTTGCAGAGAGCAGATGTTAGAGACTGGGATGCAGAAAGACTGTTACACATAGCAGACTTTGGAGACTGGGGTGAAAAATCATGATACAGAAAGCAGAGGTGGGAGACTGGGGTGCAGAAGGATTTTTACAGAGAGCAGAGGTTGGAGACTGGTGTGCAGAAGGACTGTTACAAAGAGTAGAGGTTGAAGACTGATGTGTAGAAGGACTGTTGCAGAGAGCAGAATTTCAAGACTGAGGTGCAGAAGGGCTGTTACAGAGAGCAGAGTTTGGAGACTGGGGTGCAGAAAGACTGATACAGAGAGCAGAGTTTGGAGACTGGGATGCAGAAGGCCTGTTACAGAGAGCAGAGGTTGGAGACTGATGTGCAGAAGGACTGTTACAAAGAGCAGAGTTTGAAGAGTGGTGTGTAGAAGGACTGTTGCAGAAAGCAGAGTTTGGAGACTTGGGTGCAGAAGGACTGTTGCAGAGAGCAGAATTTGGAGACTGAGTTGCAGAAGGACTGTTAAAGAGAGCAGAGTTGGAGACTGGAGTGCAGAAGGACTGATACAGAGAGCAGAGTTTTGAGACTGGGTTGCAGAAGGCCTGTTACAGAGAACAGAGGTTGGAGACTGTGTGCAGAAGGGCTGTTACAGAGAGCAGAGTTTGGAGACTGGTGTGCAGAAAGACGGTAGCAAAGAGCAGATGTTGGAGACTGGGATGCAGAAAGACTGTTGCAGAGAGCAGAGTTTTGACACTGGGTTGCAGAAGGACTGTTACACAGAGCAGAGGTTGAAGACTTTGGTGTAGAAGAACCGTTGCATAGAGCAGTGTTTGGAGACTGGGGTAGAGAAGGACTGTTACAGAGAGAAGATGTTTGAGTCTGAGATGTAGAAGGACTGTTACAAAGAGAAGAGTTTGGAGACTTGGGTGCAGATGGACTGATACAGAAAACAGAGGTTGGAGACATGGGTCCAGAATGAATCTAAACGAGAGCAGAGGATGGAGACTGCAGTACAGAAGAACTAATACAGAGAACAGAAGTTGGAGACTAGGGTACAGTAGGACTGTTGGAGAGAGCACAGGTTGGAGAATGAGATGCAGAAGGACTTTTGCAGAAAGCAGTGTTTGTAGACTGAGGTGCAAAAGGACTGTAATAGAGTGCGGAGTTTGGAGACTGTGGTTTTGAAGGACTGATACAGAAAGCAGAGGTTGGAGACTGGGGTGCAGAAGGACCATTGCAGAGAGCAGAGGTTAGATATTTGCGTGGGGAAGAAATGTTACAGAGAGCAGAGTTTGGAAACTGGAGTGCAGAAGGATCTTACAGAGAACAGAAGTTAGATACTGCGGTACAGAAAGACTGTTACAGAGATCAGAGGTTGGAGACTGGGGTGGAGAAGGAATTCTTCAGAGAGTAGAAGCTGGAGACTGGGGTGCAGAAGAACTGTTGCAGAGAGCTGAAGTTGGAGACTAAGGTGCAGAGGATTGTTGCAGGGAGTAAAGGTTGGATATGCCGTGCTGAAGGACTCTTGCAGACAACAAAGGTTGGAGAATCGGGTGCAGAAAGATCGCTGCAGAGAACAGATGTTGTAGACTGAGGTGCAGAAGGATTGTTACAGAGAGCAGAGGTTGGAGACTGAGGTGAAAAAGAACTGTGACAAAGATCAGAATTTGGAGACTGGGGTGCAGAAGGATCTTTTAGAGAGCAGAGGTTGGAGACTGGGGTGCAGACAAACTGTTGCAGACCAGAGGTTGGATACTGGGGTGCAGAAAGACTTTTCCGGAGAGCAGAGTTTGGTGACTTGGTTGCAGAAGAATCTTAAATGGAGCAGAAATTGGGGACGGAGGTTCAGAAAAAATGATATGCAGAGCAGAATTTGGAGACTGGGGTGCAGAAGGACCGTTGCTGAGAACAGAGGTTGGAGACTGGCGTGCAGAAGGTCCATTGCAAAGAACAGAGGTTGGAGACTGGGTGGAGAAGGAATGCTACAGAGAGCAGAGTTAAGAAACTTGGGTGCATAAGTATCTTACAGAGAGCAGAGTTTGGAGAATGGGGTGCAGAAGGACTGTTACAGAGAGCAGAGGTTAGAGACTGAGTCGCAAAAAAACTGTTACAGAAAGCAGAGTCTGGAAACTGTGGTGGACAAGGATAGTTGCAGAGAGCAGAGTTATCAGACTGAGGTGCAGAAGCACTGTTGCAGAGAGCAGATGTTGGAGACTGGCGTACAGAAGGACTTTTGCAGAGAGCAGAGGTTAGAGACTGGGGTGCAGTAGGACGATTGCAGATGTCAGAGTTTGGGAACTGAGGTGCAGAAAGATTGTTACTGAGAACAGAAGTTGGATCCTGGGGTGCAGAAGGACTGTTACAGAGAACAGAGTTTGGAGACTGCGGTGAAGAATGCCTGTTACAGAGAGCACAGTTTGGTGAAGGGATGCAGAACGACTGTTACAGAGGGCAGACATTGGAGACTGGGTTGCGGAAAATCTTACAGAGAGCAGAGATTGGAGACTGGGGTGCAGAAGTACTGTAGCAGATAGCAGTTGTTGAAGACTTGAGTGAAGAAGGACTGTTACTGAGATAAGAGGTTAGAGACTGGGGTGCAGTAGAAATGATACAGAAAGCAGAGGTTAAAGACTGGGGTGGAGAAGGACTGTTACAGAGAGCAGAAGTTGGAGACTGTGGTTCAGGAGGACTGTTGCAGAGAAGAGAGTTTAAAAACTGAGGTGCAGGAGAACTGTCGCAGAGAGTGAGTTTGGAGACTGAGGTGCAGAAAGAATGTTACAGAGAGAAAAGTTTGGAGACTGGGGTGCAGAATTACTGATACAGAAAGCAGAGGTTGGAGACTGGGGTGCAAAAGGACCATAACAGAGAACAGAGGTTGGAGACTGTGGTTCAGGAGGACTGTTGCAGAGAACAGAGGTTAGGAAATGGGGTACAAAAGGACTTTTACAGAGAGCAGAGGTTAGAGAATGGGGTGGAAAAGTTGGGTTGCTGAGTTCAGAGGTTGAAGTAAGAGGTGCAGAAGGACAGTTACACAGAGCAGAGTTTGAAAACCGTGGTGCAGAAAGACTGATACAGAAAGCAGAGGTTTGAGACTGTGGTGCAGAAAGACCGTTACAGAGAGCAGAGGTTGGAGACTGAGAGTAGAAGGACTGTTGCAGAGAACAGAGGTTGGAGACTGGGTTGTAGCAAAACCGTTGAAGAAAGAATAGGTTGGAGACTGGGTTGGAGAAAGAATGTAACAGAGAGCAGAGTTTGGAAACTGGGGTGCAGAAGGACCTTACAGAGAACAGAGGTTAGAGACTGGTGTGCAGAAAGAGTGTTAAAGAGAGGAGACGTAGGAGACTGGGGTGCAGAAGGTCTGTTGAAGAGAGCAGATGTTGGAGACTGGGGTGCAGAAGGATCGTTTCAGAGAGCAGACGTTGGAGACTGTGGTGAAAAATACTGTTACAAAAAATATAGGTTGGAGATTGTGATGCAAAAGGCCTGTTACAGAGAGCAGAGGTTCGAGAAGAGGGTGCAGAAGAACTGTTAGAGAGAGAAGAGTTGTTAGACAAGGTTGGAGAAGGATCTTACAGAAAGCAGAGATTGAAGACCGAGGCACAGCAGGACTGTTACAGAGAGCAGAGGTTGTAGACTGGGGTGCAGAAGGCCTTTTACGAAGAACAGAGTTTGGAGTGTGGCTGCAGAATGACTTTTACATATTGCAGAGTTGGAAACTGGTTTGCAGAAGGATCTTAAAGAGAGCAGATATTGAAGACTGAGGTGCAGAAGGACTGTTACAGAGAGTAGAGGTTGGAGACTGAGGTGCAGAAGGATCATTGCAGAGAACAGAATTTTAAGACTGAGGTGCTGAAAGACTGTTGCAGAGAGTACATGTTGGAGACTGGGTTTCAGGACTGTTGCAGATAGCTGAAGTTCGAGACTGGGGTGCACAAGGATTGTTGTAGAGCGCAGAGGTTTGATACTGGGGTGCAGAAGGATTGTTATAGAGAACAGACTTTGGAGAATG
>NW_027524720.1:114132-171550 GCF_052094955.1 Ictidomys tridecemlineatus
CTTGCATTGCAGTCTCCAAACTCTGCTCTTTGTAATGGTACTTCTGAACCTCAGTTTCCAACCTCTGCTTTCTGTATCAGTCCTTCTGCACCCAAGTCTCCAACACCTGCTCCCTGCAACAGTCTTTCTGCACCCCAGTCTCCAAACTGTGCTCACTTTAACAGTTCTTCTCCACCTCCGTCTCCAAATTCTGCTCTCTGCAACAGTCCTTCTGCACCCAAGTCTCCAACCTCTGCTCTCTGCAACAGTCCTTCTACACCCCAGTCTTCAACCTCTGCTTTGTGTAACAGTCGTTCTGCACCCCAATCTCCAACCTCTGCTCTTTTTTTTTTTTTTTTTTTTTTTTTTTTTTTATTGTTGGTCGTTCAAAACCTTACACAGTTCTTAATACATCATATTTCACAGTTTGATTCAAGCGGGTTATGAACTCCCAACTTTACCCCGTATACAGATTGCTGTATCACATCAGTTACCCTTCCATTGATTCACATATTGCCTTTCTAGTGTCTGATGTATTCTGCTGTCAGTCCTATTCTCTACTATCCCCCCTCCCCTCCCCTCCCCTCCCCTTTTCTCTCTACCCCTTCTACTGTAAATCATTTCTTCCATTTGTATTATCTTGTCTTACCCCTCCATTACATATTTCTTGATATATCATATTTCACATTTTGATTCAAGTGGGTTATGCACTCCCATATTGCCCCTTATACAGATTGCAGATTCACATCAGTTTCACTTCCATTGCTTTACATATTGCCATCCTAGTGTCTGTTGTATTCTGCTGCCTTTCCTATCCTCTACTATCCCCCCTCCCCTCCCCTCCCCTCCCCTCTTCTCTCTCTACCCCCACTACTGCAATTCATTCCTCCCCCTTGTATTATTTTTCCCTTTCCCCTCACTTCCTCTTGTATGTAATTTTGTATAAACCTGAGGGTCTCGTTCCATTTCCATGCTATTTCCCTTCTCTCTCCCTTTCCCTCCCACCTCTCAACCCTGTTTAATGATGGTCTTCTTCTTGTGCTGTTCTTCCCTAGTCTGTTCTTAATTACTCTCCTTATATCAAAGAAGACATTTGGCATTTGTTTTTTAGGGCTTGGCTAGCTTCACTGAGCATAATCTGCTCTAATGCCATCCATTTCCCTCCAAATTCTATGATTTTGTCATTTCTTAATGCAGAGTAATACTCCATTGTGTATAAATGCCACATTTTTTTTATCCATTCGTCTATTGAAGGGCATCTAGGTTGGTTCCACAGTCTTCCTATTGTGAATTGTGCTGCTATGAACATCGATGTAGCAGTGTCCCTGTAGCATGCTCTTTTTAGGTCTTTAGGGAATAGACCCAGAAGGGGGATAGCTGGGTCAAATGGTGGTTCCATTCCCAGCTTTCCAAGAAATCTCCATACTGCTTTCCAAATTGGCTGCACCAATTTGCAGTCCCACCAACAATGTACAAGTGTACCCTTTTCCCCACATCCTCGCCAGCACTTATTGTTGTTTGACTTCGTGATGGCTGCCAATCTTACTGGAGTGAGATGGTATCTTAGGGTGGTTTTGATTTGCATTTCTCTGACTGCTAGAGATGGTGAGCATTTTTTCATGTACTTGTTGATTGATTGTATGTCCTCCTCTGAGAAGTGTCTGTTCAAGTCCTTGGCCCATTTGTTGATGGGATTATTTGTTATCTTATTGTCTAATTTTCTGAGTTCTTTATATACTCTGGATATTAGGGCTCTATCTGAAGTGTGAGGAGTAAAGATTTGTTCCCATGATGTAGGCTCCCTATTTACCTCTCTTATTGTTTCTTTTGCTGAGAAAAAACTTTTTAGTTTGAGTAAGTCCCATTTGTTGATTCTAGATGTTAAATCTTGTGCTATGGGTGTCCTATTGAGGAATTTGGAGCCCGACCCCACAGCATGTAGGTCGTAGCCAACTTTCTCTTCTATCAGATGCCGTGTCTCTGATTTGATATCAAGCTCCTTGATCCATTTTGAGTTAACTTTTGTGCATGGCGAGAGAAAGGGATTCAATTTCATTTTGTTGCATATGGATTTCCAATTTTCCCAGCACCATTTGTTGAAGATGCTATCCTTCCTCCATTGCATGCTTTTAGCCCCTTTATCAAATATAAGAAAGTTGTAGTTTTGTGGGTTGGTTTCTGTGTCCTCTATTCTGTACCATTGGTCCACCCGCCTGTTTTGGTACCAGTACCATGCTGTTTTTGTTACTATTGCTCTGTAGTATAGTTTGAAATCTGGGAATCGTTATACCACCTGATTCACCTTTCCTGCTTAGTATTGTTTTTGCAATTCTGGGTCTTTTATTCTTCCATATGAATTTCATGATTGCTTTCTCCATTTTCTATAAGAAATGCCGTTGGGATTTTGATTGGCATTGCATTAAACCTATAGAGAACTTTTGGTAATATCGCCATTTTGATGATGTTAGTTCTGCCTATCCATGAACAGGGTATATTTTTCCATCTTCTAAGGTCTTCTTCAATTTCTGTCTTTAGGGTTCTGTAGTTTTCATTGTATAAGTCTTTCACCTCTTTTGTTAGGTTGATTCCCAAGTATTTTATTCTTTTTGAGGATATTGTGAACGGGGTGGTTGTCCTCGTGTCCATTTCAGAGGATTTGTCGCTGATATACAGGAATGCCTTTGATTTATGCGTGTTGATTTTATAGCCTGCCACTTTGCTGAATTCATTTATTAGCTCTAACAGTTTCTTTGTAGACCATATTGGGTCTGCTAGGTATAGAATCATGTCATCTGCAAATTAGTGATAACTTAAGTTCTTCTTTTCCTATTTTTATGCCTTTAATTTCTTTCGTCTGTCTAATTGCTCTGGCCAGTGTTTCGAGAACTATGTTGAACAGGAGTGGTGAGAGAGGGCATCCCTGTCTTGTTCCAGATTTTAGAGGGAATGCCTTCAATTTTTCTCCATTCAGAATGATGCTAGCCTGAGGCTTAGCATAAATTGCTTTTACAATGTTGAGGTATGTTCCTGTTATCCCTAGTTTTTCGAGAGTTTTGAACATAAACGGATGCTGTACTTTGTCGAATGCTTTTTCTGCATCTATCGAGATGATCATATGGTTCTTATTTTAAGTCTATTGATGTGGTGAATAACATTTATTGATTTCCGTATATTGAACCAGCCTTGCATACCAGGGATGAATCCTACTTGATCATGGTGCACAATTTTTTGATATGTTTTTGTATCCGATTTGCCAGAATTTTATTGAGGATTTTTGCATCTAGGTTCATTAGAGATATTGGTCTGTAGTTTTCTACAGACCACTGTGCGACCCACAGGCAGGTCAGGCCCAGCAATCTGCGAAGAGACAGAGCTGACACACGTGGCCTGCAGGGAACAGGGTCCTGAGACCCACCAGCGGCCTTCTGTGGGGCAGGCCCGTCCCCTCCCCCAGTGCCTGCAAGATAGGCGGGACTGCGACCAGCGGCAGATCAGGCCCAGCGGCTTGTTGCGGCCGGAGCCAGCGCCACCCCCAGTGCCTGCAAGGTAGGCATACCAGGGACCCATCGGGAGGTTAGGCCCAGCAACCTACGGAGAGACAGAGGTGCCCCTCGCGCCTGCTGGGTAGGCGGACCTTCGACCGGCCAGCAGAGCAGACCTAGGGCCCGCCAGCGTGGTAGACAGATCGCACCAATTGGTGGAGGATCACAGCCACCATCTGTCCTGCAAGGGAGACTTTTCAACTATACAAGAGCAATATAAATAAATAGAGGGAAAATCTCAAAAACACAACAGCTTCACCAAGCAGAAAGAACGCCAGCAGTATGAAAAGACAAGGAAAGAAAGGACCACAGGCAATGCAGGTCAACTCAACTCTAGAAGAGGTATAGCTGCAACAGATGGAATGTCAGACAGAGAGGTCAGGATATACATGCTTCAGATGATCTGGAGTCTCAAGGAAGACATGAGACAGCAAAATCAGACAATGAAAGATCACATTGACAAGGAACTTCATAAACAAATCCAGGAAGTAAAAGATCAATTTCACAGGGAGATAGAGGAAATAAAAAACAAACAAATACAAATCCTAGAAATGCAGGAAGCAATAAACCAACTTAAAAACTCAATTGAGAAAACTACCAGCAGAGTGGATCACTTAGAAGATAGAACATCAGACAATGAAGACAGAGTATTTCAACTTGAAAAGAGCATAGGACAGCTCAGCAAGTCTGCTAAGAAACCATGAGCAGAACATCCAAGAAATATGGGATAATATCAAAAGACCAACTTAAGAGTCATTGGGATACAGGAAGGCACAGAGCTCCAAACCAAAGGAATAGACAACTTATTCAGTGAAATAATACGAGAAAACTTCCCAGACTTGAAGAATGAGACAGAACCCCAAATCCTAGAAGCCTACAGGACGCCGAATGTGCAAAATCATAAGAGATCCACACCTAGACACATTTATAATGAAGATGTCCAACATACAGAATAAGGAGAGAATTTTAAAAGCTACAAGAGAAAGGAAGCAGATTACATTTAGGGGTAAACCAATCAGGATAACAGCTGATCTCTCAACACAGACTCTAAAAGCTAGAAGATCCTGGAATAACATATTTCAAACGCTAAAAGAAAATGGGTTCCAACCAAGAATCGTGTATCCAGCAAAATTAAGCTTCAGGATGGAGGATGAAATTAAAACATTCCATGATAAACAAAGTTAAAAGAATTTGCAGCTAGAAAACCATCTCTTCAAAAAATCCTTGGCAAAACACTACAGGAAGAGGAAATGGAAAACAACAATGAAAACCAACAGTGGGAGGTAGGACAGTAAAGGGGGGAAAAATCAAAGAGAAAAACAAAACAGGTTTAACAGCATTAATAAACAAATATGGCTGGAAGAACAAACCATATCTCATAATAACTCTAAATGTTAATGGCTTAAACTCACCAATTAAGAGACACAGGCTAGTTGAATGGATCACAAAACAAGATCCAACAATATGCTGCCTTCAGGAGACGCATTTGATAGGAAAGGATATATATAGACTGAAGGTGAAAGGTTGGGAAAAATCATATCACTCATATGGACTGCGGAAACAAGCAGGAGTGTCCATACTCATATCAAATAAAATAGATTTTCAAACCAAAGTTAATCAAAAGGGATAAAGAAGGACACTACATACTGCTCAAGGGAACCATACACCAACAAGACATAACAATCATAAATATATATGCCCCAAACAACGGTGCTGCTGCGTTCATCAAGCAAACTCTTCTCAAGTTCAAGAGTCTAATAGACCACCATACAATAATCATGGGAGACTTCAACACACCTCTCTCACCACTGGACAGATTCTTCCAAACAAAAGTTGAATAAGGAAACTATAGAACTCAATAACACAATTAACAACCTAGACTTAATTGACATATATAGAATATACCACCCAACATCAAGCAGCTACACTTTTTTCTCAGCAGCACATGGATCCTTCTCAAAAATAGATCATATATTATGTCACAGGGCAACTCTTAGACAATATAAAGGAGCGGAGATAATACCATGCATCTTATCTGATCATAATGGAATGAAACTAAAAATCAACCATAAAAGAAGCAAGGAAAAATCATGCATCACTTGGAGAATGAACAATAGGTTACTGAATGATCAATGGGTTTTTAGAAGACATCAAGGAGGAAATTAAAAAATTCTTAGAGTATAATGAAAACACAGACACAACATATCGGAATCTATGGGACACATTGAAAGCAGTTCTAAGAGGAAAATTCATTTGCTTGGAGTTCATTCCTTAAAAAAAGAAAAAACCAACAAATAAATGATCTCATACTTCATCTCAAAATTCTAGAAAAAGAAGAGCAAAACAACAGCAAAAGAAGTAGAAGGCAAGAAATAATTAAAATCAGAGCTGAAATTAATGAAATCGAAACAAAAGAAACAATTGAAAAAATTGACAAAACGAAAAGTTGGTTCTTCGAAAAGACAACCTCTGCTCTTTGTAACAGTCCTTCTGCACCATATTCTCCGACCTCTGCTCTCTGTTACAGTCTTTGTATACCGCAGTCTCCAAACTCTGCTCTCTGTAACGGTCCTTCTGCACCCAAATTTCTAACCTCTGCTTTCTGTAACAATTCTTCTGTACCTCAGTCACCAAACTCTGCTCTCTGTAACCATTTTTCTGCACCTCAGTCTCTAACCTCTGCTCTATGTAACAGTCCTTCTGCACCTCAGTCTTAAACCTCTGCTCTCTGCACGATCCTTCTGCACCCCAGTCTCCAAACACTGCTCTCTGTAACTGTCGTCTTGCACGTCAGTCACCAACCTCTTCTCTGTGTAAGATCCTTCTGCAACCCAGCCTAAAAACTCTGCTCTCTATAACAGTCCTTCTGCAACCCAGCCTCAAAACTCTGCCTCTATAACAGTCCTTCTGCAACCCAGTCTCCAACCTCTGCTCTTTGTAGCAGGACTTTGCACCCCAGTCTCTAAACTCTGCTCTCTGAAACAGTTCTTCTTCACGCCAGACTCCAACCTCTGCTCTCTGTAATGGTCGTTCTGCAACCCAGTCTTCCACGTCAGCTTTCTGTATCATAATTTTTCACACCAGTCTGCAACGTCTTCTCTGTGTAGCAGTCCTTCTGCATCTCAGTCTCCAAACTCTGCTTTCTGCAACAGACCTTCTGAAACCCAGTCTCTAACCTCTGATCTCCACAACAGTCCTTCTGCACCCCAGTCTACAACCTCTGCTCCCTGCAACAATCTTTCTCCATCCCAGTCTCCAAGTTCTGCTCTCTGGAACACTCTTTCTGCACCCCAGTCTCGAACATCTGCTGTATGCAAAAGTCCTTCTGCACCTCAGTCTGAAAACTCTGCTCTCGGCAAGAATCATTCTGCAACCCAGTCTCAAACCTCTGCTCTCTGTAACAGTCCTTCTAAACCTCAGTCTCCAAACTCTGCTCTCTATAATATCGTTCTACACACCAGTCTCCAAACTGTGATATCTGTAACAGGCCTTCTGCACGCCAGTCTCCAACCTCTGCTCCCTTAATAAAAACTTCTGCACCCCATTCTCCAAGTTCTGATCTCTGAAAGAGTCCTTATGCACCCCATTCTCGAACATCTGCTGTCTGCAAAAGTCCTTCTGCACCTCAGTCTGAAAACTCTGCTCTCTGCAACAATCATTCTGCAACCCAGTCTTCAACCTCTGCTCTCTGTAACAGTCCTTCTAAACCTCAGTCTCCAAACTCTGCTCTCTATAATATCGTTCTACACACCAGTCTCCAAACTGTGATATCTGTAACAGGCCTTCTGCACGCCAGTCTCCAACCTCTGCTCCCTTAATAAAAACTTCTACACCCCATTCTCCAAGTTCTGATCTCTGAAAGAGTCCTTCTGCACCCCACTCTAGAACATCTGCTCTCTGCAACAGTCCTTATGCACCTAAGTCTGAAAACTCTGCTCTCTGCAACAATCATTCTGCAACCCAGTCTCCAACCTCTGATCTCTGTAACAGTCCTTCTGCACCTCAGTCTCCAAACTCTGCTCTCTATAATATCCTTCTGCACACCAGTCTGCAAACAGTGCTATCTGTAACATCCTTCTGCACCCCAGTCTCCAACCTCTGCTCTCTCTAAAAGGCCTTCAGCACCCCAGTCTCCAACCTCTGCTCTCTGTAACAGGCCTTCTTCACCCCAGTCTCCAACCTCTGCTCTCTGTAACAAACCTTCTGCACTTAAGTCTCAAAACTCTGCTCTCTGCAACAGTTCTTCTGAACCCCAGTCTCCAACCACTGTTATCTGCAACAGTCATTCTGAACCCCAGTATCTAACCTATGCTCTCTGTAACTGTCCTTCTGCACCACAGTATCCACCCTGCTCTCTGTAAGATCCTTCTGCACCTCAGTCTCCAAACTCTGCTCTCTGAAACGATACTTCTGCACCCCAGTCTTCAACTCTGCTCTCTGTAGCAGTCCGTCTGCACCTCAGTCTCTAACTTCTGCTCTCTGTAAAAATCTTTCGGCAACTCAATTTCCAACCTCTGGTCTCTGTAACAGTCCTTCTGCACCTCAGTATCCAACCTCTTCTCTTAGTAATGATCCATCTGCACCTCAGTCTCCTATCAGTGCTCTCTTTAACAGGCCTTCTGCCCTTCAGTCTCCAACCTCTGCTCTCTGTAACAGTTCTTCTGCACCCCAGTCTGCAAGCTTTACTCTCTGTTACAGTCCTGCTGACCCAAATCAAACCTCTGCACTCTGTAACAAACCTTCTGAACCCCAGTCTCAATACTCTGCTCTCTTTAACAGTTCTTCTGAACCAGAATATACAAACTCTGATCCCTGTATCATTTCTTATGCAACGCAGTCTTTATCCTCTGCTATCTGTAAGAATCCTTCTGCACCACAGTCTCCAATCTCTGCTCTCTGTAAAAGTCTTTCTGCACCTCAGTCTCCAAGCTCTGCTCTCTGTAACGATCCTTCTGCACCTCAGTCTCCAAACTCTGCCCTCTGTAACAGTCTTTCTGCATCCCAGTTTCCAACATCTGCTCTCTGCAATGATCTTTCTTCTCCCCAGGCTCCAACCTCTGCTCTCTGCAATGGTCCTTCTGCACCCAAGTCTCCAAACTCTGCTCTCTGTAACAGTCCTTCTGCACCACAGTCTCCAAAGTCTGCTTTCTGTATCAGTTCTACTGTACCCCAGTCTCCAACCTCTGCTCTCTGTAACAGTCCTTCTGCACCTCAGTCTACAACCTCTGCTCTCTGTAACAGTCCTTCTGAAACCTAGTCTCCAACCTCTACTCTCTGCAAAATTTCTTATGCACCCCAGTCTCCAACCTGTACCCTCTGTAACTGTCCTTAAGCACCCCAGTCTTCAACATCTGCTCTTTTTAACTATCGTTCTGCACCATAGTCTCCAACCTCTGCTCACCTCAACGATCATTCCACACCTCAATCTCCAACCTCTGCTCTCTGCAAGGATCCTTCTTAACCCCAGTCTTCAACCACTGGTCTCTGTAACAGTACTTATGCAGCTCAGTCTCCAACCTATGCTCTCTGTAAGATACTTCTGCACACTAGTTTACAACATCTGCTCTCTGCAATGATCCTTTAGAACCCCAGTCTCAAACCTCTGCTCCCTGTAACACTCCTTCTATACAGCAGTCTCCAAACTCTGCTCTCTGTAACGGTACGTCTAAACCCCAGTCTCCAACCTCTAGTTTCTGTATTAGTATTTCTGCACCTCAGTCTCCATTCTCTCTTCTCTGTAACAGTTTTTCTGCACCTCAGTCTCCAAATCTGCACTCTGCAACAGTCCTCTTCACCCCAGTCTCCACCCTCTGCTCTCTGTAACAGTTCTTCTTCACCCCAATCTCCAAACTCTGCTCTCTGTAACACTCCTTCTGCACTCCAGTCTCTACCCTTAACCTTGTTCTCTACAACAGTTCTTCTGTACTGCAGTCTTCAAACTCTGTTCTCCATAAGGGTCCTTCTGCAACCCAGTCTCCAACCTCTGCTTTCTGTATCAGTCTTACTTCACCACAGTCTCCAAACTCTGCTTACTGTAACAGTCTTTCTGCACCTCACTCTGCAAACTTGCTCTACTCAACAGTCCTTCTGCAACCCAGTCGTCAACCTGTTCTCTCTGCAACAGTATTTCCTCACCCCAGTCTCCAAAATATGCTCTCCGTAACAGTCCTTTTCCACCGCAGTCTACAAACTCTGCTCTCTGTAACAGTCCTTCTGTACTGCAGTCTCCAATGTCTGCACTCTGTAATGGTCCTTCTGCACCCAAGTCTCCAAACTCTGCTTTTTTATCAGTCCTTCTGTACCCCGGTCTCTAAACTCTGCTCTCTGTAACAGTCTTCTGCACCTCAGACTTCAACCTCTGCTCTCTTCAACAGTACTTCTGTGCCCTAATTTTAAACCTCTGCTCTCTGCAACAGTCCATCTGTACCTCAGTGTCCGAACTCTGCTCTCTGTAAGAACATTCTGAAACGCAGTCTCAAACCTCTGCTTTCTGCAATGGTCCTTCTGCACCCCAGTCTGAAACCTCTGCTCTCTGTAAATGTCCTTCTGTACCACAGTTTCAAAACTCTATTCTCTTTAAGGGTCCTTCTGCACCCCAGTCTCCAACCTCTGCTTTCTTTATCAGTCCTACTGCCACACATTCTCCAAACTCTGCTCTCTGTAAGAGTTCTTCTGCACCTCAGTCTGTAATCTCTGCTCTCTGCAATAGTCCTTCTGCACCCCAGTCTGCAATATCTGCTCTCTAACACAGTCCTTCTGCACCCCAGTCTCCAACACCTACTCTCTGAAACAGTTCTTCTCCACCCCAGTCTTCAACCTCATCTCTCGGCAACAGTCCATCTGGACGCCAATCTCCAACCTGTACTCTCTGCAACAATCCTTCTACACCCCAGTCTCCCATTTCTGCTCTCTATAACAGGCCTTCTGCACCTCAGTCTAACACCTCTGCTCTCTTTAACAGTCCTTCTGCATCTCAGTCTGAAAATTCTGCTCTCTGCAACGATCCTTTGAAACCACAGACTCCAACCTCTTCTCTCTGCAATGATCCTTCTGCACCCACGTCTCCAAACTCTGCTCTCTGCAACAGTGCTTCTGTACCCAAGTCCCCAACCTCAGCTCTCTGAAAGATTGTTCTGCTACCAAGTCTCCGAACTCTACTCTCTGTAACAATCCTTCTGCACATCAGTCTCCAAACTCTGCTCTCAGCAACGGTCCTTATACATCCCAGTCTCAAACTTCTGTTCTCTGCAACAGCCCTTCTGTACCACAGTCTTCAACATCTGCTCTCTCTAACAGTCCTTCTGTACAGCACTCTCATACCTCTGCTCTCTGTAAGGGTCCTTCTTGACCCCAGTCTCCCACCTGTGCTTTCGTTATCAGTCCTTCTGCACACCAGTCTCCAAGCTCTGCTTTCTGTAACTTTCCTTCTGCACCTCAGTCTCCAACCTCTGCTCTCTGTATCAGTTCTTCTGCACCCCAGTCTCCAAACTATGCTCTCTGAAACAGTCCTTCTGTACCTCAGTCTTCAACAACTGCTCTCTGCAACAGTCCTTCTGCACCCCAGTTTCCAACCTCTGCTCTCTGGAACAGTTTTTCTATACCCCAGTCTCCAACGTTATTCTCCAACAGTTTTTCTGCAACCCAGCCTTCAAATTCTGCTCACTGTAAGATCATTCTGTACCCCAGTTTCCAACATCTGCTCTCTGTAACATTCCTTCTGCACACATCTCCAACTTCTTCTCTCTGCAATGGTCCCTTTGCACCCCAGTCTCCAACCTTGTTCTCAAAAACACTTCTTCATTAGCGCAGTCTTCAATCTTTGTTCTCTGTAAGGGTCTTTCTTCACCCCAGTCTCCAACATCTGCTTTCTGTATCAGTCCTTCTGCACCACAGTCTCCAAACTCTGCTCTCTGTAACAGTCCTTCTGCACCTCACTCTGCAATCTCTGCTCTCTGCACCAGTTCTTCTCCACCCCAGTCTCCAAAATCTGCTCTTTGTAACAGTTCTTCTGTACTGCAGTCACCAACCTGTGCTCTCTGCAATAGTCCCTCTGCACCCGAGTCTCCAACCTTGATCTCAACAACAGTTCTTCTGTACCACAGTCTTCAACCTCTATTCTCTGTAAGGGTCCTTCTCCAACCCAGTTTCTAAACTCTGCTCTCTGTAACAGTCCTTCTGCACCTCAGTCTCCAAACTCTGCGTTATGTATCAGTAATCTGCACCCCATTTTCCAACATCTGCTCTCCGTAACAGTCCTTCAGCACCCCAGATTCCAACTTCTGGTTTCTGCAACAGTCCTTCTACACCCCAGTCTCCAACCTCTTATATCTGAAACAGTATTTCTGCACCCCAGTCTCCAAACTCTTCTCTCTGTAATAATCTTTCTGTGCCTCAGTCTCCAACATCTACTCTCTGTTACAGTCACTCTGCACCTCACTCTCCAACAACTGCTCTCTGTAAGTACCTTCTGCAACCCAGACTCCAAACTCTGCCATCTGTAACAGTCCTTCTGCATGCCTTCTCCAAACTGACCTCTCCATAACAAGCCTTCACCACTCCAGTCTCTAAAGTCTGTTCCCTATAACAATCTTTCTTCACCCCAGTCCCCAAAATATGCTCTCTGTAACAGTCTTTCTGCACCTCAGTCTCCAAATTCTGTTCTTTGCAACACTACTTCTGCACTCCAGTCGCCACCCTCTACTCTCTGTAACAGTCCTTCTGTACCACAGTCTTCAAACTCTTCCCTCTGTAATGGTCCTTCTGCACCCCAGTCTCCAACCTTTGCTTTCTGTATCAGTCCTTCTGCACCCCATTCTACAAACTCTGCTCTCTGTAACAGTCTTTCTGCACCTCATATCCAAACTCTGCTATCTGCAACAGTCCTTATGGGCCCCAGTCTCCAACCTCTGCTGTCTGCAAAATTCCTTCTTCACCCCAGTCTGAAACATGTGCTGTGTGTAACAGTCCTTCTGCAGCCAAGTCTCCACCTCGGCTCTCTGCAATGATCCTTTTGTACCTAAGTCTTAAAACTCTGCTCTCTGCAACAGTTTTTCTGCACCCCAGTCTCCAAACTCTGTTCTGTGTAACAGTCCTTCTCCACCTCAGTCTTCAACCTCTGCTCTCTGCAAGAGTCCTTCTGCACACCAGTCTCCAACATCTGCTCTCTAAACAGTCCTTCTGCACTTCAGTCTCCAAAATCTTCTCTCTGCAACAGTCCTACTGAACCCGAGTGTCCAAACTCTTCTCTCTGCAATGATACTTCTGCACCCCAGTCTCCAACCTCTGCTCTCTGAAAGATCCTTCTCACCCCAGTTTCCAAACTCTACTCTCTGTAATATTCCTTCTCCACGCCACTCTCCAAACTCTGCTTTCTGCAACGGTCCTGCTTCACCCAAGTCTCTAACCTCTGTATTCTGCAACACTCCTTATGCTCCTCAGTCTCCAAACTCTGCTCTCTGTAACAGTCCTTCAGTACCGCAGTCTCCAAACTCTGCTCTCTGTAAAAGTCCTTTTGACGCCAGAATCCATCCTCTGCTTTTCTTGTCCGTCCTTCTGAACCTCAGTCTCCAACCTCTGATCTCTGCAAAAGTTCCTCTGCAACCCATTCTCAAACTTTTACTCTCTGCAAAGTCCATCTGAACAACAATATCCAACATCTGCTCTCTGAAAAAGTCCTTTTGTACCCTAGTCTCCAACCTCTGCTCTCTGCAACAGTCCTTCTGTACTACAGTCTCCAACTTCTGCTCTCTGCAACGAACCTTGTGCACCCCAGTCTCCAACATCTGCTCTCTGCAAAAGTCTTTCTGCACCTCAGTCTGAAAATTTTGCTTTCTGCAACAATTCTACTGCACCCAAGACTTCAACATTTGCTCTCTGTAACAGTCCTTACGCACCTCAGTCTCCAAACTCTGCTCTATGTAATATCCTTGTGAAACACAGTCTCCAAAATTTGCTCCCTGTAACAGTCCTTCTGCACCTCATTCTCCAACCTCTGCTCTCTGTAACAATCGATCTACACCTCATTCTGAAACCTCTCCTCTCTACATGATCCATCAGAACTCCAGTCTCCAACCACTGCTGTCTGTAACAGTCCTTCTGCACCTTAGTCTCCAAACTCTGCTCTCTGTAAGATCCTTCTGCCACCCAGTCTCCTAAGTTTGCTTTCTATAACAGTCTTTCTGCACCCCAGTCCTCAAACTCTGCTCTATTTAACAGGCCTTCTGCACCCCAGTCTCCAAACTCTGCTCTCTGTAACAGGCCTTCTGCAACCCAGTCTCTAAACTTTTCTCTCTGCAAAAATCATTCTGCACCTCAGTCTCCAACATCTGCTCTCTGTAAGATCCTTCTGTAACCCAGTCTCCCAACTCTGCCCTCTCTAACAGTCCTTCTGAACCCCTTCTCCCAACTCTCCTCTCCTTATCAGGCCTTCTGCACACAGTCTCCAAAGTCAGTTCTCTATAACAAGATTTCTGCACCCCAGTCTCCAACCACTGCTCTCTGCAACAGTCCTTCTGCGCCCCAGTCTCCAACCTGTGGTCTCTGCAACAGTCCTTCTGCACCTCAGTCTTAAAACGCTGTTCTCTGCTACAATCCTTTTGCACCTCATTCTTCAACCTTTACTCTCTGTAACAGTCCTTCTGCACCCGGGTCCCCAATATCTGCTCTCTGTTAGATACTTCTTCAACCCAGTCTCCAAACTCTGTGATCTGTAACAGTCTTTATGGAGCCCTTCTTTACACTCTGCTCTTCATAACAAGCCTTCTGCACCCCAGTCTCTAACCTCTGCTCTCTGTAACAATCCTTCTGCACCCCAGTCTCCAAACTCTGTTCTCTGTAACAGTCCTTCTGCACCGTATTCTCAAACCTCTGCTCGCTGTTACAGTCTTTCTATAGGGAAGTCTCCAAACTCTGCTCTCTGTAACAGTTCCTCTGTAAACAAATTTCCAACCTCTGCTTTCTCTAACAGTCTTTCTGCAACTCAGTCACCAAACTCTGCTCTCTCTAACAGTCCAGCTGCAATTTAGTCTCCAAACTCTTTTCTCTGTTACAGTCCTTCTGCACCTCAGTCTGAAACCTCTGCTCCCTGCACGATCATTTAGCACCCCAGTCTCTAATCACTGTTCTGTGTAACATTCGCCTTGCACCACAGTCACCAACCAATGCGCTCTGTAAGATTCTTCTTCAACCCAGCCTCAAAACTCTGCTCTCTATAACAGTCCTTCTGCAACCCAGTCTCCAACCTCTGCTCTCTGTAGCAGGCCTTATGCACCCCAGTTTCCAAACTCTACTTTCCGTATCAGTTATTCTGCACCCCAGTCTAAAACCTCTGCTGTCTGTAACATTTCTTCTGCACCTCAGTCTCCAACCTCTGCTCTCTGCAAGGATCCTTCTGCATCCCAGTCTCCCTCATCTGCTCTCTGCAACGGTCTTTCTGCACCCCAGTCTCCAAACTCTGCTCTCTGTAAGAGTCCTTCTGTACGGAAGTCTCCAACCTCTTCTCTCTATAACGGTCCTTCCACACCCCAATTTACAAACTCTTCTCTCTGTAACAGTCCTTCTAAGCCTCAGTCTGAAAATTCTGCTCTCTGAAACAATCCTTCTAAACCCCAGTCTTCAAACTGTGCTATCTGTAACAATCCTTCTGCACCCCAGTCTCCAATATCTGCTCTCTGTAACAGGTCTCCTGCAACCCAGTCTCCAAACTCTGCTCTCTGTAACAGTCCTTCTGCACCCCATTCCCCAAACTCTACTTTCCGTATCAGTTATTCTGCACCCCAGTATAAAACCTCTGCTGTCTGTAACATTTCTTCTGCACCTCAGTCTACAACCTCTGCTCTCTGCAACGATCCTTCTGCATCCCAGTCTCTCACATCTGCTCTCTGCAACGGTCCTTCTGCATCCCAGTATCCAAACTCTGCTCTCTGAAACAGTCCTTCTGTACAGAAGTCTCCCACCTTTTCTCACTATAACGGTTCTTCTACACCACAATTTTCAACCTCTGCTCTCTGTAACAGTCCTTCTAAGACTCAGTCTGAAACTTCTGCTCTCTGCAACAATCCTTCTAAACCCCAGTCTCCAAACTGTGCTATCTGTAACAATCCTTCTGCACCCCAGTCCCCAACATATGCTCTCTGTAACAGGTCTCCTGCAACACAGTCTCCAAACTCTGCTCTCTGTAACAGGCCTTCTGCACCCCAGTCTCCAACCTCTTCTCTCTGCAACGATTTTTCTGCACCTCAGTCTCCAACCACTTCTCTCTGCAACAGTCCTTCTGCACCCTAGTCTCCAACCTCTGCTCTCTGTAAGATCCTTCTGCACCCTGTTTTCCAAACTTTGCTCTCTGTAACAGTCAACCTGCACCTCAGTATCCAACCTCATCCCTCTTCAACGGCCCTTCTGCACCCCAGTATCCAAACTCTGTTCTCTGTCACAGGTCTTCCGCACCCCAGTCTCCAACCTCTTTTCTTTGTAACAGGTCTTCTGCACCCCAGTCTCCAAACTCTACTTTCCGTATCAGTTATTGTGCACCCCAGTCTAAAACCTCTGCTCTCTGTAACAGTCCTTCTGCACCTCAGTCTCCAACCTCTGCTCTCTGCAACAGTCCTTCTGCACCCCAGTCTTCAACTTCTGCTCGTTCCAAAAATTATTCTACACACCAGGCTCCAACATCTGCTCTCTGCAACGATCCTTCTGCATCCCATTATCCAATGTCTGCTTTCTACAACTGTCCTTCTACACACTAGTGTCAAACCTCTGCTCTCTGCTACAGTCCTTGTGCACCCCAGTCTCCAACCTCTGCTTTCTGCAATATCTCTTCTGCAACCCAGTCTTTAAACTGTGCTCTCTGTAAATATCCTACTGCACCCTGGTCTCCAAAATCTGCTCTCTGTAGCGATCCTTCTGCACCTCAGTCTTCAAACTCTGCTCTCTGCAATGATCCTTCTGCACCCCAGTCTCTAACGTCTGTTTTCTGCAACAGTCCTTCTGACCCCAGTCTTCAGCCTCTGCTCTGTGTAACATCTTTCTGCACCCCAGTTTCCTAACTCTGCTCTAGGTGACATTTCTTCTGCACCTCAGTCTCCACCCTCTTCTCTTTGTAACAGTACTTCTGTACCGCAGTCTCCAATCTCTGCTCACTGCAACATTTCTTCTGCACCCCAGTCTACAAACTGTGCTCCTGTAACTGTCTTTCTGACCACAGTCTCCAAACTCTTCTCTCTGTATCGATCCTTCTGCACCTCAGTGTCCAACCTCTGCTCTCTGCAACGATCCTTCTGCACCTCAGTTTCCAACCTCTGCTCTCTGCAACGATCCATCTGCATCCCAGTTTCCAACCTCTGCTCTCTGTAACAGTCTTCTACACTTAAGTCTCCAAACTCTCCTCTCTGTACCAATTCTTCTGCACCTCAGTCTCAAACCTCTGCTCTCTTTAACAATCCTTCTGCACCTAAGTCTCTAAACTCTGCTGTCTGTAACAGGCTTTCTGCACCCCAGTCTCCAAACTTTGCTCTCTGTAACAATTCTTCTGCACCCAAATCTCGAACCTCTGCTCTGTGTAACAATCATTCTGCACCTCATTCTCCAACGTCTGCTCTCTGTAACAGTCCTTCTGCACCCTTGTCTCCAACATCTGCTCTCTACAACGGTCCTTCTGCACCAAAGTCTCCAAACTCTACTCTCTCTAACAGTCCTTCTGTACCTCAGTCTCCAACCTCTTCTCTCAATAACTGTCCTTCTTAACCGCAGTTGCCAACCTCTGCTTTCTGTAACAGTCATTTTGCACCTCAGATTCCAACCTCTTCTCTCTGTAACGATCCTTCTGCACCTCAGTCTTTAACTTCTGCTCTCTGCAACGATCCTTCTGCATCTCAGTTTCCAATCTCTGCTCTCTGCAACGATCCTTCTGCACCACAGTTTCCAACCTCTTAACTCTGTAACAGTCCTTCAACACCTAGTCTCCAAACTCTTCTCTCAGTACCAATCCTCTGCAACTCAGTCTCCAACATCTGCTCTCTGTTACAGTCCTTCTGCACTTCAGTCTCCAACCTCTGCTCTCTGTAACAGGCTTACTGCACCCCAGTCTCCAACGTCTTCTCACTGTAACAGTTCGTCTGCACCCCAGTCTCGAATCTCTGATCTCTGTAATAGGCTTTCTGCACCCCAGTCTCCAAACTCTTTTCTCTGCAAAGATCCTTCTGAACCTCAGTCACAATCCTCTGCTCTCTGCAAAAGTCCTTCTGAACCCCAGTCTCCAGACTCTGCTCTCTGTAAGATCCTTTTGCATCCCTTTCTCCAACCCTTCCTCTTTGTTACAGTCCTGCTGCACCCCAGTATCCAAACTCTGCTCTCTCTTAAAGTCTTTCTGCACTCAGTCTCCAATCTTTGCTCTCTGTAATGGACCTTCTGTACCCCAGTCTCCAACCTCTGCTCTCTGTATCAATCCTTCTGCACCTCAGTTTCCAATGTCTGCTCTCTGTAACAGTCTTTCTGAACCCTAGTCTCCAACATCTGCTCTCTACAACAGTCATTCGGCACCAAAGTCTCCAAACTCTGCTCTCTCTAACAGTCTTTCTGTACCGCAGTCTCCAACCTCTTCTCTCTATAACGGTCCTTCTGCACCTCAGATTCCAACCTCTGCTCTCTGTAACAGTACTTCTAAGCCTCAGTCTGAAACCTCTGCTGTCTGCAACAATCCTTCTGCACCCAGTCTCCAAACATTGCTATCTGTAACAATCCTTTTGCACCCAAGTCTCCAGCCTCTGCTCTCTGCAACAGGTCTTCTGCACCCCAGTCTCCAAACTCTGCTCTCTGTAACAGGCCTTCTGCACCCCAGTCTCCAACCTCTTCTCTCTCCAACGATCCTTTTGCACCTTAGTCTCCAACCCCTGTTTTCTGCAACAGTCCTTATAAACCGCAGTCTCCAACCTAAGCTCTAGGCAATGATGCATTCCAGTCTCCAACAACTGCTCTCTGCAACAGTCCTTCTGCACCCCAGTCTCCAACCTCTTCTCTCTGCTACAGTACTTCTGCACCCCAGTCTTTAACCTCTGCTCTCTGCAACATTTCTTCTGCACCCAATTTTCCAACCTGTGCTCTCTGTAACTGTCCTGCTGCACCCCGGTCTCCATTCTCTGCTCTCTGTAAGAATCCTTTTGCACCCCAGTCTCCAATCTCTCCTCCCTGTAAAGTTTTTCTGCACCAAAGTCTCCAAGTTCTGCAATCTGTAACAGTCCTTCTGCATCCAAGTCTCAAACCTCAGCACTCAGTCTCCAACCTGTGCTTTCTTTAATAGTCCTTCTGCACCCAGTCTCCAACATCTGCTCTCTGCAATGATCCTTCTTCTCCCCAGGCTCCAACCTCTGCTCTCTGCAATCCTACGTCTACATCACAGTTTCAAAATCAACTCTCTGTAACAGTCCTTCTACACCTCAATCTCCAAACTCTGCTCTCTGAAACAGTCCTTCTGCACCCCTGTCTCCAACCTTTGCTCTCAGTAACAGTTCTTCTGCACCCCAATCTCCAAACTCTGCTCTCTGTAACACTCGTTCTGCACCCCAGTCTCCAAACTCTTCTCTCTTCAACGATTTTTCTGCACCTCATTCTCCAACCTCTGCTCTCTGTAAAAGTCCTTCTGCACCTCAGTCTCCATCCTTTGCTCTTTTTAATGGTCTTTCTGCACCCCAGTCTAAAATCTCTGCTCTCGGTAACAATCCTTCTGCACCTCTGTCTCCAACGTCTGCTCTCTGTAACAGTCCTTCTGTACCACAGTCTCCAACCTCTTCTCTGTATAACGGTACTTCTGCACCCCAATCGCCAACCTCTGATTTCTGAAATAGTTTTTCTGCACCTGACACTCCAATCACTGCTCTCTGTAACATTCCTTCTAAGAATCATTCTGAAACCTCTGCACTCTGCCACAATCCTTCTAAACCCCAGTCTCCAAACTGTGTTATCTGTAACAATCCTTCTGCACCCCAGTTTCAAACATCTGCTCTCTGCACCATGCCTTCGGCACCTCAGTCTCCAACCTCTGCTCTCTGTAAGATCCTTCTGCACCGCGTTCTCCAAACTTTGCTCTCTGTAACAGTCATTCTGCACCTCAGTCTCCAATCTCATCTCTCTGCAACAGCCCTTCTGCACCTCAGTATCCAACCTCTGTTCTCTGCAGCAGTCCTTCTGCACCCCAGGCTACAAACTCTGCTCTCTGTAATAGTCCTGCACACCAGTCTCCAATCTCTACTTTTCATATCAGTTATTCTGCACCCCAATCTAAAACCTCTGCTCTCTGTAACAGTCCTTCTGCACCTCAGTTTCCAAACTCTGCTCTCTGACACAGTCCTTCTGCACCCCAGTCTCCAACCTCTGTTCTGTGCAAAAGTCCTTCTACACACCAGTCTCCAACATCTGCTCTCTGCAACGATCCTTCTGCATCCCAGTCTTTAACGTCTGCTCTCTCTCACAGTCCTTCTACACCCGAGTCTCCAACTTCTGCTATCTGCTACAGTCCTTCTGTACCCTAGTCTCCAACC
This sequence comes from Ictidomys tridecemlineatus, assembly GCF_052094955.1. NCBI lineage: Eukaryota > Metazoa > Chordata > Mammalia > Rodentia > Sciuridae > Ictidomys > Ictidomys tridecemlineatus. Next base: position 134,183 of record NW_027524720.1, read on the forward strand.
ACTGCTCTCTTCAACATTTCTTCTGCACCCCAGTCTCCAATCTGTGATCTCTGTAACTATTCTACTGCACCCCGGTCTCCAAACTCTGCTCTCTGTAGCGATCCTTCTGCACCTCAGTTTACAACATCGGCTCTCTGCAACGATCCTTCTGGACCCCAGTCTCCAACGTCTGTTCTCTGCAACAGTCCTTCTGACCCCAGTCTCCAGACTCTGCTCTCTGTAACATCCTTCTGCACCCCAGTTTCCTAACTCTGCTCTAAGTGACATTCTTTCTGCACCCCAGTCTCCACACTCTGCTCTTTGTAACAGTACTTCTGTACCGTAGTCTCCAACCTCTGCTCTCTTAAATAGTCCTTCTGCACCCCAGTATCCATCATCTGCTCTCTGCAACAATCCTACTTATCCCCAGGCTTCAAACTCTGCTCTCTACAAGAGTCCTTGTATATCCCAGTTTCCAAAATCTGCTCTCTGTAACAGTTCTTCTGCACCTCACTCTCCAAACTCTGCTCTCTGAAACAGTCCTTCTGCACCCCTGTCTCCAACCTATGCTCTCAGTAACAGTTCTTCTGCACCCCAATCTCCAAACTCTGTTCTGTGTAACACTCTTTATGCAACCCAGTCTCCACCATCTACTCTCTTTAAAAGTCCTTCTGCAACTCAGTCTCCAAACTCTGCACTCTGTAAGATCCTTCTTCAACCCATTCTCCAAACGCTGCTCTCTGTAACAGTCTTCTGCAACCCAGTCCTCAAACTCTGCTTTCTGTAACAGGCCTTCTGCACCTCAGTCTCCAACGTCTGCTCTCTGTAACAGGTCTTCTACACCCCAGGCTCCAAATTCTGCTCTCTGTAACAGGCTTTCTGAACCCCAGTCTCCATCATATTCTCACTGCAACGATCCTTCTGCACCTTAGTCTCCAAACTCTTCTCTCTGTAAGAGTCCTTCTAAACCGCAGTCTCCAAACTCTGCTCTCTTCAACAATCCTTCTGCACCCCAGTCTCCAAACGCTTCTCTCTGTTTCAGTCGTTCTGCACCCCAAGATCCAACATCTGCTCTCTGAAACAGTCCTTCTGCACCTCAGTCTGAAAACTCAGCTCTCTGCAAAATCCTTCTGCAACTGAGTTTCCAAACTCTGCTGTATGTAACAGTCCTTCTGAACCTCAGTCTACAAAATGCTCTCTGTAAGATCCTTCTGCAACCCAGTCTCGAAATTGTGCTAACTTTAACAGAACTTCTGCACCCCAGTCTCCAAACTCTGCTCTTTGTAACAGGCGTTCTGCACCCAGTCTCCAAACTCTGTTCTCTGTAACAGGCCTTCTGCACCCCAGTCTCCAACCTCTTCTCTCTGCAACGATCATTCTTCACCTCAGTCTCCAACCACTGCTCTCTGCAACAGTCCTTCTGCACCCCAGTCTCTGACCTCTGCTCTCTGTAACAATCCTTCTGCAACTCAGTCTCCAAATTCTGCTCTCTGCAAGGGTCTTCTGAACCCCAGTCTCCACACTCTGTCCTCTGCAACAGTCCTTCTGCACCCCAGTCTCCAACCTCTGCTCTCTGCAACAGTCCTTCTGCACCCCATTCTCCAACATCTGCTCTCTGCTACAGTAATTATGCACCCCAGTCTCCTACATCTGCTCTCTGTATCAGTTCTTTTGCACAGTCTTCAAACTCTGCTCTCTGCAGCAGTCCTTTTACACCCCAGTAACCAAAATCTGCTCTGTGTAAAGGTCCTTCTGCACCTTAGTTTCCAACCTCTGCTCTCTGAAACGATTCTTCTGCACCCCAGTCTCCAACCTCTTATCTCTGTATCAGTCCTTCTGCACCACAGTCTCCAAACTTTGCTCTCTGCCAAAGTCCTTATGCACCCAAGTCTTCAAACTCTTCTGTCTGCAACATTTCTTCTGCACCCCAGTCTCCAACCTGTGCTCTCGGTAAGAGTCCTTCTGCAACCCAGTCTCCAGTATCTGCTCTCTGCCACGATCCTTCTTCTATCCAGTCTCCAAACTGTGCTCTCTGTAAAAGTTTTTTGTATCGCAGTCTCCAACCTCTTCTCTTTGTAAGGGTCCATCTACTCCGCAATTGCCAACATCTGTTTTCTGTAACAGTCCTTCTGCACCCCAGTCTCCAAACTCTTCTCTCTGCACCGATCTTTCTACACATCAGTCTCCAACCTCTGCTCTTTGTAAAAGTCCTTCTGCACCTCAGTCTCCAACGTCGGCTCTGTGTAACAGTCCTATTGCACCCCAGTCACCCACATCTGCTCTCTGCAATGGTCCTTCTGCACCCCAGACTCCAACCTCTTCTCTCTATAACGCTCCTTCTGCATCCCAATTTCCAACCTCTTCTCACTGTAACAGTCCTTCTAAGCCTCAGTCTGAAACTTCTGCTCTCTGCAACATTCCTTCTAAACAACAGTCTCCAAACTGTGCTATCTGTAACAGTCCTTCTGCACCCCAGTCTCCAAAGTCTTCTCTCTTCACCGATCTTTCTACACCTCAGGCTCCAACCTCTGCTCTCTGTAAAAGTTCTTCTGCACCTCAGTATCCATCCTTTAATCTCTGTAATTGTCCTTCTTCACGCCCGTGTCTAATCTCTGCTCTCTGTTACAATCTTTCTGCACCTCTGTCTCCAACGTCTGCTCTCTGTAACAGTCCTACTGCACCTCAGACTCCCACATCTGCTCTCTGCAATGGTCCTTCTGCACCCCAGACTCCAACTTCTTCTCTCTATAACGCTCCTTCTGAATCCCAATTTCTAACCTCTCCTCTCTGTAACAGTCTAAGCCTCAGTCTCAAACTTCTGCTCTCTGCAACAATCTTTCTAAACAACAGTCTCCAAACTGTGCTATCTGTAACAATCCTTCTGCACCCCAGTCTCCAACACCTGCTCTCTGTAACAGGTTTTCTGTAACCCAGTTTCAAAACTCTGCTCTCTATATCAGGCCTTCTCCACCCCATTCTTTAACCTCTGCTCTCTGCAAAAGTCCTTCTACACCCCAGTCTCCAACCTCTGCTCTCTGATACGATCCTTCTGCATCCCAGTTTCTAACGTCTGCTCTCTGTAAGATCCTTCTGCACCCCATTCTCCAAACTTTGCTCTCTGTAACAGTCATTCTGCACGTCAGTCTCCAACCTCATCTCTCTGCAACGGCCCTTGTGCACCTCAGTATACAACCTCTGTTCTCTGCATCTGTCCTTCTGCACCCCATGCTAAAAAATCTGCTCTCTGTAACAGTCCTTCTGCACCCCAGTCTCCAAACTCTACTTTCTGTATCAGTTATTCTGCACCCCAGTCTAAAAATTTTGCTGTCTGTAACATTCCTTCTGCACCTCAGTCTCCAATCTCTGCTCTCTGCAACGATCCTTCTGCATCCCAATCTCCCACATCTGCTCTCTGCAACTCTCCTTCTGCACCCCAGTCTCCAAACTCTGCTCTCTGTAACAGTCCTTCTGTACCGCAGTCTCCAACCTCTTATCTCTATAACGATCTTTCTACACCCCAATTTCCAACCTCTGCTCTCTGTAACAGTCCTCCTAAGCCTCAGTCTGAAAATTCTGCTCTCTGTAACAATGCTTCTAAACCCCAGACTCCAAACTGTGCTATCTGTAACAATCTTTCTGCACCCCAGTCCCCAACATCTGCTCTCTGTAACAGGTCTCCTGCAACGCAGTCTCCAAACTCTGCTCTCTGTAACAGGCCTTCTGCACCCCAGTCTCCAACTTCGGCTCTCTGCAAAAGTCTTTCTACACCCCAGTCTTAAACCTCTGTTCTCTGCAATGATCCTTCTGCATTCCAGTCTCCAACGTCTGCTCTCCGTAAGATCCTTCTGCACCCCGTTCTCCAAACTTTCCTCTCTGTAACAGTCATTCTGCACCTCAGTCTCCAACCTCATCTCTCTGCAACGGCCCTTGTGCACCCCAGTATCTAACCTCTGTTCTCTGCAGCTGTCTTTCTGAACCCAAGCTACAAACTCTGCTCTCTGCAACAGACCTTCTGCACCCCAGTATTTGACCTCTGCTATCTGCAAACGTCTTATTATACCCCAGTATCCAACATGTTCTCTCTGCAACGATCTTTCTGCATCCCAGTCTCCAAGTCTGCTCTCTGAAACAGTTTTTCTACACACCAGTCTCCAACCTCTGCTCTCTGCTACAGTCCTTCTGCACCCCAGTCTCCAACCTCTGCTCTCTTCAACATTTCTTCTGAATCCTAGGCTCCAACCTGTGCTCTCTGTAACTATCCTACTGCACCCCAGTCTCCAAACTCTGCTCTCTGTAGAGATCCTTCTGCACCTCACTCTCCAACCTCTGCTCTCTGCAACGATCCTTCTTCATCCCAGTCTCCAACCTCTGATCTCTGCAACAGTCCTTCTGCACCCCAGTCTCCATGCTCTGCTCTCTGTAACAGTCCTTCTGCACATCGCACCACAGTCTCCAACCTCTGCTTTCCGTAACAATTCTTCTGATCCTCAATATCCAAACTCTGCTTTCTGTAATACTCTTTCTGCACCCCAGTCTCCATCCTCTGCTCTCTGTAAGAATTCTTTGACACCCCTGTCTCCAACTTTTCTTCTCTGCAAAAGTCCTTCTGCACCTCAGGATCTAACCTCTGCAATCTGTAATGGTCCTTCTGCACCCCAGTCTTCAAACTCTTCTCTCTGTATCAGTCCTTCTGAACCCAGGTCTCCAAACTCTGCTCTCTACAACATTTCTTCTGCACCCCAGTCTCCAACCTGTGCTCTCTGTGAAAGTCCTCCTGCACCCCATTCTCAAAAATCTGCTCTCTGCATCGATCCTTCACCTATACAGTCTCCAAACTCTGCTCTCTGTAAAAGTCATTTTGTATCGCACTCTCCAACCTCTTATCTTTGTAATGGTCCATCTGCTCCACAATTGCCAAACTCTGCTTTCTGTAACAGTCCTTCGGCACCCCAGTCTCCAAACTCTTCTCTCTGCAACGATCCTTCTGCACCTCCGTCTCCAACCTCTGCTCTCTGTAAAACTCCTTCTGCATCTCAGTCTCCATTCTTTGCTCTCTCTAATGGTCCTTCTGCACCCCAGTCTCCAATCTCTGCTCTCTGTAACAATCCTATTGCACCTCTGTCTCCAACGTCTTCTCTCTGTAACAGTCCTTCTGCACCCCAGAATCCAAACTCTGCTCACTGTAACAGTCCTTCAGTACCACAGTCTCCAACCTCTTCTCTCTATAACTGTACTTTTACAAACCAAATGCCAACCTCTGTTTTCTGAAACAGTCCTTCTGCACCTCAAACTCCAACCTCTGCTCTCTGTAACAGTCCTTCTAAGCCACAGGCTGAAACCCCTGCTCTCTGCAACAATCTTTCTAAACCCCAGTCTTCAAACTGTGCTATCTGTAACAATCCTTCTACACCCCAGTCCCAAACATCTACTCTCTGTAACAGGTCTTCTGCAACTCAGTTTTCAAAGTCTGCTCTCTGTAACAGGCCTTCTGCACCCCAGTCTCCAACCTCTGCTCTCTGCAAAAGTCCTTCTACACCCCATTCTCCAACCTCTCCTCTCTGCAACGATCTTTCTGCATCCCAGTCTCCAACGTCTGCGCTGTTTAAGATCCTTCTTCACCCCGTTCTCCAAACTTTGCTCTTTGTAACAGTCATTCTGCACCTCAATCTCCAACCTCATCTCTCTGCAAAGGCCCTTCTGCACCTCAGTATCCAACCTCTGTTCTCTGCAGCAGTCCTTCTGCACCCCATGCTACAAACTCTGCTCTCTGTAACAATCAATCTGCATCCCAGTCTCCAAACTCTACTTTCCGTATCAGTTATACTGCACCCCGGTTTGAAACCTCTGCTCTCTGTAACAGTTCTTCTGCACCTAAATCTCCAAACACTGCTCTCTGAAACAGTCCTTCTGCACCCCAGTCTCAAACCTCTGCTCTGTGCAAAAGTCCTTCTACACACCAGTCTCCAACATCTTCTCTCCGCAACGATCCTTCTGAATCCCAGTCTCCAACATCTGCTCTCTGCAACAGTCCTTCTACAACCTAGTCTCCAAACTCTACTCTCTGCTACAGTCCTTGTGCACCCAAGTCTCCAACCTGTGCTCTCTTCAACATTTCTTCTGCACCCCAAGCTCCAACCTGTGCTCTCAGTAACTATCCTACTGCACCTTGGTCTCCAAACTCTGCTCTCTGTAGCGATCCTCCTGCACCTCAGTCTCCAACCTCTGCTCTCTGCAACGATCCTTCTGCACCCAAATCTCCAACGTCTGTTCTCTGCAACAGTCCTTCTGATCCCAGTCTCCAGCCTCTGCTCTCTGTAACATCTTTCTCCACCCCAATTTCCAAACTCTGCTCTAGGTGACATTCCTTCTGCACCCCAGTCTCCACCCTCTGCTCTTTGTAACAGTACTTCTGTACCACAGTCTCCAATCTCTGCTAACTGCAACATTTCTTCTGCACCCCAGTCTCCAAACTGTGCTCTCTGTAACTGTATTTCTGACCCCAGTCTCCAACCTCTGCTCTCTGTAACGATTCTTCTGCACCTCAGTCTCCAACCTCTGCTTTCTGCAACGATCCTTCTGCACCACAGTTTCCAAACTCTGCACTCTGCAAAAGTCCTTCTACAACTAGACTCCAACCTCTTCTCTCTGTACAAATCTTTCTGCAACTAAGTCTCCAATCTCTGCTCTCTGTAACAGTCCTTCTGCACCTCAGTCTCCAACCTCTGCTCTTTGTAACAGGCTTACAGCACCCCAGTCTCCAACCTCTTTTTACTGCAACGATCTTTCTGAACCACAGTCTCCAACCTCTGCTCTCTGCAACAGTCCATCTGCATCCCAGTCTCCAGACTCTGCTCTCTGTAAGATCCTTTGCATCCCTTTCTCCAACCTCTCCTCTCTGTAACAGTCCTTCTGCACCCCAGTATCCAAACTCTGCTCTCTGTAATGGTCCTTCTGTACCGCAGTCTCCAACATCTGCTCTCTGTATCAATCCTTCTGCACCTCAGTCTCCAATGTCTGCTCTTTGTAACAGTCCTTCTGCACCCTAGTCTCCAACATCTGCTCTCTACAATGGTCCTTCTGCACCAAAGTCTCCAAACTCTGCTCTCTCTCTAACAGTCCTTCTGTACCGCTGTCTCCAATCTTTTCTCTCTATATCGGACTTTCTGCACCCCAATTGAAAACCTCTGCTTTCTGTAACAGTCCTTCTGCACCTTAGATTCCAGCCTCTGCTCTCTGTAACAGTCCTTCTAAGCCTCAGTCTGAAACCTCTGCTGTCTGCAACAATCCTTCTCCACCCTAGTCTCCATACTCTGCTCTCTGTTACAGGTCTTCTGCACCCCAGTCTCCAAACTCTGCTCTCTGTAACAGGCCTTTGCACCCCAGTCTCTAACCTCTTCTCTCTGCAACAATCCTTCTGCACCTCAGTCTCAAACATCTGCTATCTGCAACAGTCCTTCTGCAGTGCAGTATCAAACCTCTGCTCTCTGCAATGATCCTTCTTCATCCCAGTCTCCAACAACTGCTCTCTGCAACACTCCTTCATCACCCCAGTCTACAATCTCTTCTATCTGCTACAGTAATTCTGCACCCAATTCCAATCTCTGCTCTCTGCAACATTTTTTCTGCACCTAAGTCTCCAACCTGTTCTCTCTGTAACTGTCCTGCTGCACCCCAGTCTCCAACCTTTGCTCTCTGTAGCGATCCTTCTGTAACACATTCTCCAACCTCTGTTCTCTGCAACGATCCTTCTGCACCCACAATCTCCATCCTCTTCTCTCTGTAATAATCCTTTTGCACCCCAGTCTCCAACCTCTACTCTCTGAAACGATCCTTCTGCACATCAGTCTCCAACCTCTGCTCCCTTGTAACAGGCCTTCTGCACCCCAGTCTCCAACATCTTCTCTCTGCAATGATTCTTCTTCTCCCCAGGCTCCAACCTCTCCTCTCTGCAATGGTCCTTCTACTTCCCAGTTTTCAAATCTTCTCTCTGTATCAAGTCCTTCTGCACCTCAGTTTCCAAACTCTGCTATCTGAAACAGTCTTTCTGCACCCAGTCTCCAACCTCTGTTCTAGTAACAGTTCTTCTGCACCCCAATCTCCAAACTCTGCTCTCTGTATCACTCCTTCTGCACCCCAGTCTCCACCTCTACTCTCTGTAAAAGTCCTTCTGCACCTCAGTCTCCAACCTCTGCTCTCTGTAAGGTCCTTCTGCAACCCATTCTCCAAAACGCATCTCTCTGTAAGAGTCTTCTGCACCCCAGTCTCCAAACTCTGCTCTCTGTAACAGGCCCTCTGCACCCCAGTCTCCAAACTCTGCTCTGTGTATTAGGCCTTCTGCACCCCAGTCTCCAACATCTGCTCTCTGCAACGATCTTTCTTCTACCCAGTCTCCAAACTCTGCTCTCTGTAAAAGTTCTTTTGTATCTCAGTCTCCAACCTCTTCCCTTTGTAAAGGTCCATATGCTCTCCAATGCCAAACTCTTCTTTCTGTAATAGTCCTTCTGCACCCCAGTCTCCAAACTCTTCTCTCTGAAACGATCATTCTGCACCTCACTCTCCAACCTCTGCTGTCTGTAAAAGTCCTTCTGCACCTAAGTCTCCATCCTTTGCTCTCTGTAATTGTCCTTCTGCACCCAGGTTCCAAATCTGCTCTCTGTAACAATCCTTCTACACCTCTGTCTCCAACGTCTGCTCTCTGTAATAGTTCTTCTGCACCCCAGTCTCCCACATCTGATCTCTCCAACGGTCCTTCTGCACCCCATTCTCCAAACTCTGCTCTCTGTAACAGTCCTTCTGTACGGCAGTCTCAAATCTCTTCTCTCTATAACGGTCTTTCTGCACCCAAATTTCCAACCTCTGCTCTCTGTAACAGTCCTTCTAAGCCTCAGTCTGAAACTTCTGCTATCTGCAACAATCCTTCTAAACAACAGTTTTCAAAACTGTGCCATCAGTAACAATCCTTCCTGCACCCCAGTCTCCAACATCTGCTATCTGTAACAGGTTTTCTGCAACCCAGTCTCTGAACTCTGCTCTCTGTAACAGCTTCTGCACCACAGTCTCCAAACCTCTTCTTCTGCAAAAGTCCTTCTATACCCCAGTCTCCAACCTCTGCTCTCTGCAACAATCCTTCTGCATCCCAGTCTCCAACGTCTGCTCTCTGTGAGATCCTTACGCACACGGTTCTCCAAACTTTGCTCTCTGTAACAGTCATTCTGCACCTCAGTCTACAACCTCATCACTCTTCAACGGCCCGTGTGCACCCCAGTACCCAACCTCTCTTTTCTGCAGCTGTCTTTCTGCACCACAGGCTACGCACTTTGCTCTCAGTAACAGTCCTTCTGCACCCCAGTCTCCAAACTCTACTTTCGGTATCAGTTATTCTTCACCCCAGTGTAAAACCTCTGCTCTCTGTAACAGTCCTTCTGCACCTCAGTTTCCAACCTCTGCTCTCTGCAATGATATTTTTGCACCCTAAGCATCAAATTCTGCTCTCTGGAACACTCCTTCTGCACCTATGTCTCTAACCTCTACTCTCTGTAACACTCTTTCTGCAACTCAGTATCCCACCTGTGCTCTCTTTAACAGTCCTTCTGCACCTCAGTATCCAACCTCTGCTCTCTGTAAGGATCTTTCTGAACCTCAGTCTCCAACCAATGCTCTCTGTAACAGGCCTTGTGCACCGCAGTCTACAACCTCTGCTCTCTGTAACAGTTCTTCTGCAAACAAGTCTCCAAGCTCTACTATCTGTAACAGTCCTGCTGCACCCGAATCAAACCTCTGCACTCTGTAACTATCCTTCTGAACACCAGTCTAAAAACTCTACTCTCTTTAACAGTTCTTCTGAACCAGAATCTCCAAACTCTTCTCTCTGTAACACTCCTTATGCACCCGAGTCTCCATCCTCTGCTCTCTGTAATAATCCTTCTGCACTCCAGTCTCCAAACTCTGCTCTCTGTAAAAGTCCTTCTGCACCTCAGTCTCCAACCTCTGATCTCTGTAACGATCCTCCTGCACCTCAGTCTCCAACCTCAACTCTCTGAAAAAGTCCTTCTGCACCCCAGTCTCCAATATCTTCTCTCTGCAATGATCCTCCTTCTCCCAAGGCTCTATCCTCTTCTCTTTGCAATGGTCCTTCTGCACCCTAGTCCCCAAACTCTGCTCTCTGTAACAGTCCTTCTGTACCGCAGTCTAAAACCTCTTCTATCTGTAATGGTCCTTCTGCACCCCAATTGCCAAACTCTTCTTTCTGTAATAATCCTTCTGCACCTCAGACTCCAACTTATTCTCTCTGTAGCAGTTTTTCTGCACCTCAGTCTGAAACCTCTGCTCTCTGCAACGATCCTTCTGTGCCCCAGTCTTCGAACTGTGCTATCAGTAACACTCCTTCTGCACCCCAGTCTCCAACCTCTTCTCTCTGTAAAAGGCCTTCTGCACTCCAGTTTCCAAACTCTCCTCTCTGTAACAGGCCTTCTGCACTCCAGTCTCCAACCTCTTCTCTCTGCAACTATCTTTTGGCACCTCAGTTTCCAACCTCTACTCTCTGCAACAGTCTTTCTGCACCTTAGTCTCTAACCTCTGCTCTATGTAAGATCCTTCTGCACCTCAGTCTCCAACCTCTGCTCTCTGTATCAGTCCATATGCACCCCAGTATCTAAACTCTGCTCTATGTAACAATCATCTGCACCTAAATCTCCAACCTCAGCTCTCTGCATCGGTCCTTCTGCACACCAGTCTATAAACTGTGCTCTCTGTAACAGTCCTTCTGCACCCTAGTCTCAAACCTCTACTCTCTGCAACATTATCTGCACCCCAGTCTCCAACCTGTGCTCTTTGTAACTGTCCTTTTGCACCCCAGTCTCCAAATTCTGCTCTCTGTAAGTATCGTTCTCCACAACAGTCTCCAACCTCTGCTCTCCTCAACAATCATTCTGCACCTAAGTCTCCAGCCTCTGCTCTCGGCAACGATCCTTCTGCACCCCAGTCTTCAACCTCTGCTCTCTGTAACAGTTTTTATGCAGCTCAGTGTCCAAACTATGCTCTCAGTAAGATCCTTCTGCACACTTGTCTACAACATCTGCTATCTGCAAGGATCCTTTAGAACCTCAGTTTCGAACCTCTCCTCCCTGTAAGAGCCCTTCTGTACAGCAGTCTCCAAACTCTGCTCTATGTAACGGTCCTTCTACACCCCAGTCTCCAACCTCTACTTTGTGTATTAGTCCTTCTGCACCCGAGTCTCCAAACTCTGCTCTCTGTAACAGTTCTTCTTCATCTCAGTCTCCAAACTCTGCTCTCTGCAACAGTCCTCTGCACCCCAGTCTCTACCCTCTGCTCTCGGTAACAGTTCTTTTGTACCCAAATCTCAAAACTCTGCTCTCTGTAACACTCCTGCACTCCAGTCTCCACCCTCTGATCTCTGTAAAAATACTTCTGGACATCAGTCTCCAAACTCTGGTCTCTAAAACGTTCCTTCTGCTCCTCAGTCTCCAAACTCTACTCTCTGTAAAAGTCCTTCTGCACCTCAGTCTCCAAACTCTGCTATCTGTAAGATACTTCTTCAACCAACTCTCCAAACTCTGCTCTCTGTAACAGTCCTTCTGCACCCCAGTCTCCAAACTCTGATCTCTGTAACAGGCCTTCTGCACCCCAGTCTTATAACTCTTCTCTCTTTAACAGGCCTTATGCACCCAAATCTCCAACCTCTGCTCTCTGCATCGATTTTTCTGCACCCCAGTCTCCATACTCTGCTCTCTGTAACAGTTCTTCTGCATCCCAGGATCCAATATCTGCTCTGTGCAACAGTCCTTCTGCACCTCAGTCTGAAAATGCTTCTCTCTGCAACAATCCTTCTGCACCCAAGTTTCCAACCTCTCTGTAACAGACCTCCTGAACGTCAGTCTCCAAAATGCTCTCTGTAAGATCCTTCTGCAACCCAGTCTCGAAACTTTGCTATCTGTATCAGTCCTTCTGCACCTCAGTCTCCTACCTCTGTTCTCAGCAACAGTCTTTCTGCACCCCAGTCTCCAACCTCTATTCTCTGCAACAGTCCTTGTATACACCAGTCTCCAACCTCTGCTCTCTGCAACGATCCTTCTGCACCCCAGTCTCCACCGTCTGTTCTCTGCAACAGTCTTTTTGACCCCAGTCTCCAGCCTCTGCTCTTTGTAAGATCCTTCTGCACCCCAGTTTCCAAATTCTGCTCTCTGTGACATTCCTACTGCACCCCAGTCTCCAGTCTCTGCTCTTTGTAACAGTACTTCTGTACCAAAGTCTCAATCTCTGCTCACAACAACATTTCTTCTGCACCCCACTCTCCAAACTGTGCTCTCTGTAACTGTCTTTCTTACCCCAGTCTACAAACTGTGCTCTGTGTAACTGTCCTTCTGCACCTCAGTCTCCAACCTCTGCTCTCTCCAACGATCCTGCTGCACCTCAGTTTCCAACCTCTGCTCTCTGGAACTATCCTTCTGTACCACAGTTTCCAACCTCTGCTCTCTGTAACTGTCCTTCTACACCTCAGTCTCTAACCTCTCCTCTCAGTACCAATCCTTCTGCACCTCAGTCTCCAACCTCTGCTCTTTTTAACACTCCTTCTGCACCTCAGTCTCCAACCTCTGCTCTCTGTAAAAGGCTTTCTGCACCCCAGTCTCCAACTTTGCTCTCTGTAAAAATTCTTCTGCACCCCAATTTCGAACCTCTGCTCTCTGTAACAGTCCTTCTGCACCCCAGTCTTCAAACTCTTCTCTCTGCAATGATCCTTCTGCACCTCAGTCTCCAACCTCTGCTCTCTGCACCAGTACTTCTGCACCCCAGTCTCCAGACTCTGCTCTCTGTAAGATACTTTTGCATCTCTTTCTCCAACCTCTGCTCTCTGTAACAGTCATTCTGCACCCCAGTATCCAACATGTGCTCTCTGCAACGATCCTTCTGCACCCCAGTCTCCAAACTCTGCTCTCTTTAACAGTCATTGTGCACCCCAGGATCCAATATTTGCTCTCTGCTACAGTCCGTCTGGACCTCAGTCTGAAAACTCTGCTCTCTGGAACAATCCTTCTGCACCCCAGTTTCCAAACTTTGCTCTCTGTAACAGAACTTCTGTACCTCAGACTCCAAAATGCTCTCTGTAAGATCCTTCTGCAAACCTGTCTCGAAACTTTGCTATCTGTAACAGTGCTTCTTCACCCCAGTATCAAAACTCTGCTCTCTGTAACAGACCTTCTGCACCCCACTCTTCTAACTTTACAATCTATAACAGGCGTTCTGCAACCCAGTCTCCAACATCTTCTCTCTGCAACGATCCTTCTTCAGCTCAGTCTCCATCCTCTGCTCTCTGCAAAAGTCTTTCTGCACCCAAGTCTCCAACCTGTGCTCTCTGTAACAATCCTTCTGTACCGAACTCTCCAACCTCATCTGTCTGTAATGGTCCTTTTGCACCCTAGTCTCCAATGTCTGCTTTCTGTTTCAGTCCCTTCCGCACCTCAGTCTCCATCCTCTGCCTCTGCAACAGTCCTTCTGCACCCCAGTCTCCAACCTCTGCACTCTGCAACATTTTTTTCTGCACCTCAGTCTCTAAACTGTGCTCTTTATAACTGTCTATCTGACCTCAGTCTCCTACATTTACTCTCTGAAACAATCCTTCTGCACCTCAGTTTTCAATCTCTGCTCTCTGAGAGGATCCTTCTGACACTCAGTCTCCAACCTCTGCTTTCTGTAACACTCCTTCTGCATCCCAGTCTCCAACATCTGCTCTCCATATTGTCCTTCTGCACCTCAGTCTCCATCCTATGCTATCTTTAACAGTCCTTCTGCACCCCAGTCTCCAATATCTGCTCTCTGTTAACAGTCCATCTGCACCCCAGTCTCCAACATCTGCTCTCTGCTACAGTCCTTCTTCACCCCAGTCTCAAACCTCTTCTCTCAGAAACATTTCTTCTGCACCCCTGTCTCCAACCAGTGCTCTCTGCAACTGTCCTGCTGCACCTCAGTCTTCAACCTCTGCTCTCTGCAACGATACTTCTTCACCACAGTCTTCAACCTCTGTCTCTGCAACAGTCCTTCTGCAGCCCAGTCTTGAAGATCTGCTCTCTGTAACAGTCCTTCTGCACAACAGTGTCCAACTCTGCTCTCTGTAAAAATTCTTTTTCACCTCAGTCTCTAAACTCTGTTTCCTGTAACATGCCTTCTGCACCCCAGTCTCCAACCTCTGCTCTCTGTAACAGTTCTTCTGAACCCCAATCTCCGAACACTGCACTATGTAAAATTCTTTCTGCACCCAGTATCCATCATCTGCTCTATGTAAGAATCCTTTGAACCCCAGTCTCCAACCTCTCCTCTCTGTAAAAGTCCTTCTCCACCTCACTCTCGAAGTTCTGCAATCTGTAACGGTCCTTCTGCACCCCAGTCTCCAACCTCTGCTCTCTGAAACGATCCCTTATGCACCTCAGTCTCCAACCTCCGCTATCTGTGACAGTGCTTCTGCACCCCAGTCTCAAACATCTGCTCTCTGCAACGACCCTTCTTGTTGCAGGTTCCAATTTCTGCTCTCTGCAACGGTTTTTCTGCACCCCAGTCTCCAACCTCTGCTCTCGGTAACAGTTCTTCGGCACCCCAATCTCCAAACTCTGCTTTCTATAACACTCGTTCTGTTCCCCAGTCTTATCCCACTAATCTCTGTAACAATCCTTCTTGACCTCAGTCCTCCAACCTCTTCTCGCTACAACAGTCCTTCTGCTCCTAAGTCTCCAAACTCTACGCTCTGTGAAAGTCCTTTCTGCACCCACTCTCCAAACTCTACTCTCTGTAACAAGCCTTCTGCACCCCAGTATCTAACCTGTGCTTTCTGCAATGATCCTTCTGCACCCCAGTCTCCAAACTCTGCTCCTGTAAATTCTTCCTGCACCCAGGATCCAATATCTGCTCTCTGCTACAGTCTTTCTACACCTCATTCTGAAACTCTGCTCTCTGCAACAATCCTTCTGCACCCCAGTTTCCAAACTTTGCTCTCTGTAACAGTCCTTCTGAACCTCAGTCTCGAAAATGCTCTCTGTAAGATCCTTCTGCAACCCTGTCTCGAAACTGTGCTATCTCTAACAGTGCTTCTGCACCCCAGTCTCCAAACTCTACTCTCTCTAACAGGCCTTCTGAACCCCACTCTATAAACTCTGCACTCTGTAACAGGCCTTCTGCACCCCATTCTCAAACCTCTGTTCTCTGCATCAGTCCTTCTGCACCCAAGTCTCCAACCTCTGCTCTCTGTAAACAGTCGTTCCTATACCGCAGTCTCCAACTTCTGCTCTCTGCAAAATTTCTTTTGAACCCCAGTCTCCATCTGTGCTCTCTGTAACTGTCCTTCTGCACCCCAGTCTCCAACCTCTGCTCTCTGTAACAGTCCTTCGGCTCCTCAGTTTCCAAACTCTGCTCTCTGTAAAGACCCTTCAGCACCTCAGCCTCCAACCGCTCTGCTCTCTGTAACAAGCCTTCTGAACCCCATTCTCCAACCTATGCTCTCTGGATCAGTCCTTTTGCACAGCAGTATCCTACGTCTGCTCTCTGTAACAATCCTTCTGCACCTGAGTCTCCAACCTCTGCTCTCTTAAACGATCAGTCTGCACTCCAGTCTCCAAACTCTGTCCTCTGCATCAGTCCTTCTGGACCCCAGTATCCAACCTCTGCTCTCTGTAACCGTCTTTCTGCACCCCAGTTTTCAAAGTCAGCTTTCTGTATCAGTTCATATGAACCCCAGTCTCCAACCTCTGTCTCAGTATAAGTCCTTCTGCACCCCAGTCTCCAGCTCATGCTCTCTGCAACATTTCTTCTTAACCCCAGTCTTCATCTGTGCTCTCTGTAAATATCCTTTTGCACCCAAGTCTCCAACCTCTGCTCTCTGTAACGATCTTTCTACAACACAGTCGGAAATCATTGCTCTCTGCCACGAACCTTCTGGCCCTCAGTCTCGATTCTCTGCTCTCTGAAATTATCCATCTGCACCTCAGTCTCCAACATCTGCTCTCTGTAAGAGTCTTTCTGCACTTCAGTCTTTAACCTTTGCTCTCTGTAACAATCCTTCTGCACCTCAGTCTCCAACATCTGCTATCTGTAATAATCCTTGCGAACACCAATCTTCAAACTCTGCTCTCTGTAACAGGTGTTCTGCACCCCAGTCTACAAACTCTGCGCTCTGTAAGAGGCCTAATGCACCCCAGTCGTCAGCTTCTTCTCTCTGCAATGATTCTTCTGCACCTCAGACTCCAACCACTGCTCTCTGCAAGAGTCCTTCTGCACCTCAGTTTCCAACCTCTGCTCTCTGAAAGTATCCTCCTACATCCTAGTCTCCAACGTCTGCTCTCTGCAACAGGTCTTCTATACCCCGATCTCCAACCTCTACTCTCTGCAACAGTCTTTCTGCACCCCAGTCTCCAACATCTGATCTCTGCAACAGTTCTTCTTCACCCCAGTCTCTAACCTCTTCTCTCTGTAAAAGTCTTTCTGTACTGCAGTTTCCAAACACTTCTCTCAGTAACGGTAATTCTGCACCCCTGTTTCAAACCTCTGCTTTCTGTATCATTCCTTCTGCACTCAAGTCTACAATCTCTGCTCTCTGTAGCAGTCTTCCTGCACCTCAGTCTCCAAATTCTGCACTCTGAAAGAGTTCTTCTGAATCCCAATCTGCAATCTCTGCTCTCTGCAACAGTCTTTTTACACCCAAGTCTCCAACATCTGCTCTCTGCAACAGTCCTTCTGCATCTCAGTCTCCAAACTCTGCTCTCTGCACTGGTCTCTCTGCAACTCAGTCTTCTACATCTGCTCTCTGTAACAGTCCTACTGCACTTCAGTCTCCAAACTCTGCTCAGTGTAAGTTCCTTATAAAAACCAGTCTCCTAACTCTGCTCTCTGTAGCAGGCCTTCTACACCCAAATCTCCAACCTCTGCTCTCTCTAACAGTTCTTCGGCACCCCATTCTCCACAGTCTGCTCTCTGCAATGATCCTTCTGCACTCAAGTCTCCAAACTGTGCTCTCTGCAACAGTCTTTCTCCACCCCAGTTTCCAAAATGTTCTCTTTGTAAGATCCTTCTGCACCCTAGTTTCCAAACTCTTCACTCTGTAACATTCCTTCTGCACCCCAGTCTCAAACCTCTGCTTTCTGTATCAGTCCTTCTGCAATCAAGTCTCCAACCTCTGCTCTCTGTAACAGTCCTTCTGCACCACAGTCTCTAAATTCTGCTCTCTGTAACAGTTTTTCTGCACCCCAATTTCCAACCTCTGCTCTCTGCAACAGTCCTTCTACATTCAAGTCTCCAATATCTGCTCTCTGCAACAGTCCTTCTGCACTTCAGTTTCCAAACTCTGCTCTCTGCAACGATCCAAATGCACCCCAGTTACCAACCTCTGCTCTCTGTAACAATCCTTCTGCACTGCTGTCTCTAAATTCTGCTCTCTGCAACAGTATTTCTGCACCCCAATCTCCAACCTCTGCTCTCTGCAACAGTCCTTCTACACCCAATTTTCCAATATGTGCTCTCTGCAACAGTCCTTCTGCACCTCAGTTTCCAAACTCTGCTCTCTGCAACGGTCTCTCTGCACCCCAGTTTCCAAAATCTTCTCTCTGTAAGATCCTTCTGCGCCTCAGTTTTCAAACTCTTCTCTCTGTAACATTTCTTCTGCACCCCAGTCTCAAAACTCTGCTCTCTGCAATGGTCCCTCTGGACCCCAGTCTCCAACCTCTGTTCTCTACAACAGTTCTTCTGTACAAGAGCCTTCAAACTTTATTCTCTGTAAGGGTCCTTCTTCACCCCAGTCTCCAACCTCTGCTTTCTGTATCTGTCCTTCTGAAACACAGTCTTCAAACTCTGCTCTCTGAAAAAGTCCTTCTGCAACTTACTCTGCAACCTCTGCTCTCCGCAACAGTCCTTCTGCATTACAGTCTTCAACATTGATCTCTGCAACAGTTCTTCTGCACCCCAGTCTCCAACCTCTGAATTCTGCAACAGTCCTTCTCCACCCCAGTCTCCAACCTCTGCTCTCTGTAACAGTCCTTCTGTACTGCAGTTTCCAAACTCTGCTCTCTGTAACGATCCATCTGCTCCCCAGTCTACAAACTTTGCTTTCTATATCAGTTTTTCTGAACCCCAGTCTCCAACCTCTGCTCTCTGAAGGTTTCCCACTTCACCTAAGACTCCAACCTCTGCTCTCCGCAACAGTCTTTCTACGCCCCAGTCTCAAACCTCTGCTCTCTGCAACAGTCTTTCTGCACCTCAGTGTCCAACCTCTGCTCTCTGTAAGATCCTTCTGAAACCCAGCCTCCAACCTCTGCTTTCTACAATAATCCTTCTGCACCCGAGTCTCCAACACTTATTCTGCACCACATACTCCATCCTCTTCTCTCTGTAACAGTACTTCTACACCCCACTCTCCAAACTCTGCTCTCTGTAACAGTCCTTCTGTACTGTAGTCTCAAACCTCTGCTTTCTGTAATGGTTTTTCTACAACCCAGTCTCCAAACTCTGCATTCTGTATCAGTCCTTGTGCACCTCAGACTCCAAACTCTGTTCTCTGCCACAATCCTGCTGTACCCCAATCTCCAACCTCTGCTCTCTGCAACAGTCCTTCTTCACCTCAGTTTCCAACATCTGCTCTTAGTAAGATCCTTTTCAACACAGTCTCTAACCTCTGCTCTCCGCATTGATCCTTTGGCACCCCAGTCTCTAACATCTGCTTTCTGTATCAGTTTTTCTGCACCCCAGTCTCCAACCTCTGCTCTCTGTAACAGTCCTTCTCCACTTCAGTCTCCAACCTCTGCTCTCTGCAACAGTGCTGTGGCACCTTAATCTCCAAATGCTACACTTTGCAACAGTCTTTCTCCACCCCAGTTTCCGACATATGCTCTCTACAGCAGTCCTTCTGAACCCCAG
The DNA here is from genome assembly GCF_052094955.1 of Ictidomys tridecemlineatus. Taxonomy (NCBI): domain Eukaryota; kingdom Metazoa; phylum Chordata; class Mammalia; order Rodentia; family Sciuridae; genus Ictidomys; species Ictidomys tridecemlineatus. The sequence goes on from NW_027524720.1 coordinate 153,068, forward strand.
TCTCCAATCTCTGCTTTCTGTATCAGTACTTCTGCACTTAAGTCTCTAACCACTGCTCTCAGAAACAGTTTTTTCCACCCCAATCTCTAACGTCTTCTCTTGGCAACAGTTCTTCTGCTCCCCAGTCTCTAACCCCTACTCTCTGCAACAGTCCTTCTGCACCCCAGTCTCCAACCTCCTTAATGCAAAAGTCTTTCTGTACCCCAGTCTTTAACATCTGATTTTTGCTACAGTCCTTCTCCACCCCAGTCTTCAACCTCCTCTCTCTGTAAAAGTCCTTTTATACTCCAGTTTCCAAACTCTTCTGTCTGTAACTGTCCTTCTGAACACCAGTCTCCAAACCCTGCTTTCTGTATCAGTCCTTCTGCACTTACTTCTCTAACCTCTGCTCTCTGTACAGTCCTCCTGCACCTCAGTCTCCAAATTCTGCTCTCTGCAACAGTCCTTCGGCACCCCAATCTCAAACCGCTGCTCTCTGCAACAGTCCTTCTACACCCAAGTTTCCAACCTCTGAAGTCCGCAACAGTCCTTCTGCACCTCAGTCTCCAACCTCTGCTCTCTGCAATGGTCTTTCTACACCTCAGTCTTCAACATCTACTCTCTGTAACAGTCCTTCTGAACCTCAGTCTCAAAACTCTGCTCTCTGTATGATCCTTTTGAAAAGAAGTCTCCAAACTCTGCTTTGTGTAACAGTCCATCTGCACCCAAGTCTTTAAACTCTGCTTTCTTTTACAGGCCTTCTGCACACCAGTCTCCATTCTCTGCTCTCTGTAATAGGTTTTCTGCACCCAAGTTTATAAACTCTGCTCTCTTTAGTAGTCCTTCTGCAACACAGTCTCCAACCTCTGCTCTCTGTAACAGTCCTTCTTCACGTCAGTCTCCAAACTCTGCTCTCTGTAAAATTCTTCTGCACCCCAGTCTCAAAAAACTGCTCTCTAGAAAACTCCTCGTATACCCCAGTGTCCATAATCTACTCTCTGCAACGATCATCCTGCACCCCAGTCTCCAACGTCTGCTCTCTGCAACAATCTTTCTGCACCCAATCTCCAAACTTTTCTCTGTGTAAGATTCTTCTGAATCCCAGTTTCCAAACTCTGCTCTCTGTAACATTTCTTCAGCATCCCAGTCTCCAAAGTTTGCTCTCTGCTATGGTCCCTCAGCACCCCAGTCTCCAATCATGTTCTCTACAACAGTTCTTCTGTACCGAAGTCTTCAACCTCTGTTCTCTGTAAGGGTCCTTCTGCACTCAAGTCTCCAACCTCTGCTCTCTGCAACAGTCCTTCTGCACCCCTGTCTTCAACCTCTGCTCTCTGGAACAGTCATTCCTCACCCCAGTCTCTAAAATCTGCTCTCTGCAACAGTCTTTTTCCACCGATGTCTCCAAATTCTTCTCTCTGTAACAGTCCTTCTGCACCTCAGACTCCAACCTCTGCTCTCTGCAACAGTCCTACTGCACCTCAGGGTCCAATCTCTGCTCTCTGTGAGATCCTTATGAAACCCAGTCTCCAACATATGCTATCTGTAATGATCCATTTGCACTAGAGTCTCCCACCTCTGTTCTCTACAACACTTATTCTGCACCCCAGTCTCCAACCTCTGGTCTCTGTAACAGTCCTTCTGTAAATCAGTCTCCAACCTCTGTTCTCTTTAAGGGTCAATGTGCACACCATCTCCAACCTCTGCTTTCTCTATCAGACCTTCTGAACCCCAGTCTCCAAACTCTGCTTTCTGTATCCGTCGTTCTACACGCCAGGCTTCAACCTCTGCTCTCTGTAACAGTCCTTCTGCACCCCAGTCTCCAAACTCTGCTCTCTGCCACAGTCCTGTGCACCCCAGTCTAAAAATACTGCACTCTGCAACAGTCTTTCTGCACCCCAGTCTCCAAACTCTGCTCTCTGAAACATTCTTTCTGCACATCAGTCTCCAACCTCTGCTCTTTGTAAGAGGCCTTCTGCACCCCAGTCTCCAACCTCTGCTCTCTGTAACAGGCCTTCTGCACCCAAGTCCCCAACCTCTGCTCTCTTTAACAGCCCTAATGCACCCCATTCTCTAACCTCTGCTCTCGGTATCAGTCCTGCACCACAGTCTTCAAACACTGCTCTCTGTAACAGTTTCTCTACACCACAGTCTTCAACAACTGCTCTCTGCAACAGTCTTTTCACACCCCAGTCTCCAACCTCTGCTCTCTAGAACAGTCCTTCTATACTCCATAATCTAATCTCTTCAACGATCCTTCTGCACCCCAGTCTCCAAACTTTTCTCTCTGTAAGATCCTTACACCCCAGGTTCCAACATCTGCTCTCTACAACAGTCTTTCTAGACCTCTGTCTCTAAACTCTACTCTCTGAATCTGTCCTTCTGCACCTCAGACTCAAACCTCTGCTCTCTGTAGAGTCCTTCTGCACTCTAGCCTCAAACATCTCCTCTCTGTACCCGTCTTTCTGCAACCCAGTCTTTAACGTCTGCACTCTCAACAGTCTTTCTTCACCTCAGTCTGAAAACTCTGCTCTCTGCAAGTATCCTTCTGCACCCCAGTCTCCAACCTCTCCTCTCTGTAACAGTCCTACTGCACCTCAGTCTTCAAACTCTGCTCTATATAAGATCCTTCTGCAACCCAGTATCCAAACTCTAGCCTCTTTAACAATCCTCTTGCTCCCCAGTCTCCAAACTCTGCTCTGTGTAACAGTTCTTCCGCACCTCACTCTGCAACCTCTGCTCTCTGCAACAGTCCTTATGCCCCCAGTCTTTAACCTCTGCTCTCTGCAAAAGTACTTCCTCACCCAAGTCTCTGAAATCTGCTGTTTGAAACAGTACTTTTTCACCAATGTCTCCAACCTCTGTTCTCTGTAACAGTCCTTCTGCACCTCAGACTCCAACCTCTGCTCTCTGAAACAGTCCTTCTGTGCCCCAATCTCGAACCTCTGCTCTCTGCTACAGTCCTTCTGGACCTCAGTGTTTAAACTCTGCTGTCTGTAAGATCCTTCTAAAACCCAGTCTACAACCTATGCTTTCTGCAATGGTCCTTCATCACCAAACTTTCCAACCTCTGTTCTCTAAAACATTTATTCTGCACCCCAGTCTCTAACCTCTACTCTCTGTAACAGTCCATCTGTACCGCAGTCTCCAACATCTGTTCTCTGTAAGGGTCCTTGTGCACCCCATCTCCAACCTCTGCTTTCTGTATCAATCCTTCTGTGCTGAGGGCCATTACCAAGTAGGAATGACGCATCGAAATTTCCTTGCCAAGCGTACCCCATGCTGCTTAGAGGACATTTGATGGGACATTGCATGCATGCTTTAATGAGGTGACCTTGCTCAAGGACCAAGGCAGATCCGGGTTTATAGCTGATCAGGTTTGAGGAAGTAACCGGCTCCTTGAGTTTAAGGCGTTGCCAGTTTAAGATAATGGGTTTTAGGGAAGTTGGAAGTTGAAGATTATTGCTGGGATTAGGGTGTTCCTGCTGCTTGCTCCCTTTGAGTTCTCTTGAGATTAAAATGGGATTTGGAGATAGCCTCGTGGAGTAGGTGAATTGTGCAGGTGACGGCAGAACGCGTTTGCCCCTGGACCTGTGTGGAGGCGGTGTGAGAGCAGGAATAAAGAATTGCTGTTTGAATCTACAAAGTGTGGGTGCCTCCTGAATCTTGTGCCAAGCCCAGGCATTGCCATTTGGTGGTCCGTACGAGGGATGTCTGAAGCTTGGGGGTAAGTGAATTTGCTCGATCCTGAAGGAGAGCAAAAAAAATGGGTGACCATTTCAAAAAACAACTTGTTCTTGTTTTGATTTATTTTGTTTTTATTTCAAGTTGCCTGTTCCTAGAACTCTCTCAGGCAAACTGGCGAAAATGGTTGAGTCAAGGTTTGAAGTTTTTCGCCTCTGAGGAAGAGAAATTATTAGAGGAAGGAGGCACCCCAATAAGACCAAGAACAGCTAGGGCATATGTTGATACAGTACAAAAATGTAGCCCATGGCTTTTTAAAGATGAGTTAGTAAGTATATCAATAGGACCATCATGGTATCCTGTAGAAGGATTTTTCTTGAACAAGAAAGAGATGGCTAGTTCTGTTTACTTTAATTGTCTAAGATCTTGGTTTCTACAGACAGCTGATTAATTTACAAAGCTAAAGTGTTAAAATATCAACCACTAAATATGAAATCAAGTACTCTTTACTTATTAAGTTCCATAAGGTAATATATTTAAGCATTATGTGTGTTTTCATAAATTGGTAAATGGAAAAAAAGTTTAATATTGCTTTGGTCTGTGTCTTTGCTAAACAAGGTTACTAAGAGTTAAGCTTCTATGATAGCTACCACAGTAAACTGTATAAACTGATGCATCAATGAATATAACTCAACAAGTAATGCTCAATCAAGGATTTGATTTACTTTGTGAGGAAATGGACATATTGATAGACTCCTCCGATTTGAACTGCCTGCAGAACTTGCCTGGACTATATATCAGTTGCATGCATTGTGAACTATCGTCTGGTGCAGCGAATTGTGGTACTGCTGGCATATTTTTGCTGATGGTGTCACCAGTGATGCAATTTCCTTGCCAGCGCACCCCATGTTAATTGTGGTAATGCTGGCATCTTTGCTGATGGTGTCACCAGTGATGCAATTGGCTTCGTGTCGTGGCATTTCTGTATCTTCCTCCCTTCTACTAGTGATGGTCTAAAATTTGGGGGCCAACAGAGGTGAGGCAAGAACCTCACCCCCCCACTGGCACCAAGGTTAAATTTGGGGGCCAACAGAGGTGAGGCAAGAACCTCACCCCCCCCACTGGTGCTTAGGCCTATCCACAAGCATGGCTGAATGCTGGACCGGTAGTGAGCGACGGGTTGATCTGATTGCAGTGGATTCAACCTAAGACAGGAAATTGACGTGTAAAGGTCAGTTCTCCAATGACGGGTAAGAACCACATGTTGAATTGGACAACCTACCAGGCACGGTCCTAAGCCACATTGCTTGTTGTTTAATTAATCAGAATGGGGGAGATGCTGAGGGCCATTACCAAGTAGGAATGACGCATCGAAATTTCCTTGCCAAGCATACCCCATGCTGGTTAGAGGACATTTGATGGGACATTGCATGCATGCTTTAATGAGGTGACCTTGCTCAAGGACCAAGGCAGATCCGGGTTTAGAGCTGATCAGGTTTGAGGAAGTAACCGGCTCCTTGAGTTTAAGGCATTGCCAGTTTAAGATAATGGGTTTTAGGGAAGTTGGAAGTTGAAGATTATTGCTGGGATTAGGGTGTTCCTGCTGCTTGTTCCCGTTGAGTTCTCGTGAGATTAAAATGGGATTTGGAGATAGCCTCATGGAGTAGGTGAATTGTGCTGGAGACGGCAGAACGCGTTTGCCCCTGGACCTGTGTGGAGGCGGTGTGAGAGCAGGAATAAAGAATTGCTGTTTGAATCTACAAAGCTGTGAGTGCCTCGTGATTCTGGTGCCAAGCATTGACCTTGGCACTTCTGCAACTCAGTCTTCAAACTCTGCTTTCTTTATCCAGTGTTCTGCACGCCAGGCTTCAACGTCTGCTCTCTGTAACGGTCCTTCTGCACCTCACTCTGCAACCTCTTCTCTCTGCAACAGTCTTTCCTGACCCCAGTCTCCAAAATATGCTCTCTGTAACAGTCCTTTTCCAACGCAGTCTCCAACCTCTGCTCTCTATAACCGTCCTTCTATACTGCAGTCTCCAACCTCTGCTCTCTGTAATGGTCCTTCTGAACCCCAGTCTCCAAACTCTGTTTTCTTTATCAGTCCTTCTGTACCCCGGTCTCTAAACTCTGCTCTCTGTAACAGTCCTTCTGCACCTCAGACTCCAACCTCTTTACTCTGCAAAAGTACTTCTGCGCCCCAGTCTCCAACCTCTGATTTCTGCAACAGTCCTTCTGCACCTCAGTGTCCATACTCTGCTCTCAATAACAACCTTCTGAATCCCAGTCTTCAACCTCTGCTTTCTGCAATGGTCCTTCTGCACCCCAGTCTCCAACCTCTACTCTCTGTAAGAGTCCTTCTGTTCCGCAGTCTCCAACCTCTGTTCTACATAAGGGTTCTTGTGCAACCTATCTCCAACCTCTGCTTTCTGTATCAGTCCTTCTGCAACCCAGTCTTCAAACTCTGCTTTCTGTGTCCAGTGTACTGCACGCCAGGATTCAGCGTCTGCTCTCTGTAACAGTCCTTCTTCACCCTACTCTCCAAACTCTGTTCTCTAGAACAGTTCTTCTATACCCCAGTCTCCATAATCTACTTTGTGCAACGATCTTTCTGCACCCCAGTCTTCAACGTCTGCTCTCTGAAAAATTCTTTCTGCACACCAGGCTCCAAACTTTACTCTCTGTAACATTCCTTCTGCACCCTAGTCTCCAAGTTTGCTCTCTGCAATGGTCTCTCTGCAGCCCAGTCTCCAACCTTGTACTCTACAACAGTTCTTCTGTACCGCAGTCTTCAAACTCTGTTCTCCATAAGAGTCCTTCTGCAACCCAGTCTCCAACCTCTGCTTTCTGTTTCAGTCTTTCTTCACCATAGTCTCCAAACTCTGCTCTCTGTAACAGTCTTTCTGCACGTCATTCTTCAACATCTGCTCTTCTCAACAGTCCTTCTGCAACCCAGTCATAAACCTCTTCTCTCTGCAACAGTATTTCCTCACCCCAGTCTCCAAAATATGCTCTCTGTAACAGTCCTTTTCCACCGCAGTCTCCAACCTCTGCTCTCTGTAACAGTCCTTCTGTACTGCAGTCTCCAACGTCTGCTCTCGGTAATGGTCCTTCTGCACCCCAGTCTCCAAACTCTGCTTTCTTTATCAGTTCTTCTGCACCCCCGTCTCTAAACTCTGCTCTCTGTAACAGTCCTTCTGCACCTCAGACTCCAACCTCTGCTCTCTTCACCAGTACTTCTGTGCCCCAATCTCCAACCTCTGCTCTCTGCAACAGTCCATCTGCACCTCAGTGTCCGAACTCTGCTCTCTGTAAGAACCTTCTGAAACGCAGTCTCCAACCTCTGCTCTATGCAATGATCAAACTAAACCCCAGTCTCCAACCTCTCATCTCTGAAACAGTCCTTCTGCACCTCAGTCGCCAACCTCTGCTCTATGTAATAGGCCTTCTGCACCCCAGTCTCCTACCTCTGCTGCATGTAACAGTCCTTCTGCACCACATTCTGCAAACTCTGCTCTCTGTAAAATACTTCTGCAACCCAGTCTCCAACTTCTGCACTCTCTAAGATTTTTCTGCACCCCTGTCTCCAAGATCTGCTATCTGCAACGATCCTTCTACACCCCAGTCTCCAACCTCTGTTCTATGTAACAGGACTTCTGCACCCCAGTCTCTAAATTCTGCTGTCTGCAACAGTCCTTCTTTACTGCATTCTCCAACCTCTACTTTCTGTAACGTTCTTTCTGCACCCGATACTAGAGTCTCTGTTTTCTGTAATAGGCCTTCTGCACCCCAGTCTCCAACCTCTGCTCTCTGAAACAGTCCTTCTGCACCTCAGTCTCCAACCTCTGCTCTCTGCAACCATCCCTCTTAACCCCAGTCTCCAACCTCTGCTCTCTGCAACAGTCCTTATGCACCCCAGTCTCCAACACCTGCTCTCTGCAACAGTCCTTATGCACTCCAGTCTCAAACACCTGCTCTCTGCAACAGTCCTTCTGCACCTCAGTCTGAAAACTCAGCTGTCTTCAACAAACTTTCTGCACCCCATTCTCCTACTTCTGCTGCATGTAACAGTCCTTCTTCACCTCATTCTGCTAACTCTGCTCTCTGTAAAATACTTCTGCAACCCAGTCTCCAACTTCTGCACTCTGTAAGATCCTTCTGCACCCCTATCTTCAAGATCTACTATTTGCAACAATCCTTCTGAACCCCAGTCTCCAACCTCTGTTCTATGTAACAGGACTTCTGCACCCCAGTCTCCAACCTCTGCTCTCTGCAACAGTCTTTCTGCACCCCAGTCTCCAAACTCTGCTCTCTTTAAAAATCTTTCTGCACCTGAGTCTGCAAACTCTGTTCTCTGCAACGGTCCTTCTGCAACTCAGTCTACAACCTATACTCTCTGTAAGAGTACTTCTTCACTTCAGTCTCCAACCTCTGCTCTCTGTGAGATCCTTTGCCAACCCAGTCTCCCAACTCTGCTCTCTGTAACATTCCTTCTGCACACCAGTCTTCAATCTCTTCTCTCTGCAACGATCATTCTTTACCCCAGTCTCCAACCTCTGCTCTCTGCAACAGTCCTTCTACACCCCAGTCTCCAACATCTGGTCTCTGCAACAGTCCTTCTGCACCACAGTCTGAAAACTCTGCTGTCTTAAACGAACCTCCTGCACCCCAGTCTCCTAACTCTTCTATCTGTTAAAATCCTTCTGCACCTCAGTCTTCGACCTCTGCTCTCTCTAAGATCCATCTGAACCCCTGTCTCCAACATCTGCTCTCAGTAACAGTCATTCTGCACCTCAGTCTCCAAACTTTGCTCTCTGCAAAAGCCTTCTGCATCCCAGTCTGCAAACTCTGCTCTCTGCAACGATCTTTCTGGACCCCAGACTCCAACGTCTGCTCTCTTCAACAGTCCTTCTGCGCCACAGTCTCCAACCTCTGCTCTCTGTAAGATCTTTCTGCACTCCAGTTTTCAAACTCTGCTCTTTCTAACATTCCTTCTCCACCCTAGTCGCCAACCTCAGCTTTCTGCAAGGGTCCTGTGGCACCCCAGTCTCCAAACTCTATCCTCCTCAACAGTCCTCCTGCTCCTCGGTCTCCAATATCTGCTCTCTGTAACAGTCCTTCTGTACCGCATTCACAAAACTCTGCTCTTTGTAAAGGTCCTTCTGCACCCCAGTCTCCAACCTCTGCTTTCTGTATCAGTCCTTCTGAACCCCATTCTCCAACCTCTGCTCTCTGTAAAAGTCCTTCTGTACCGCAGTTTCAAATCTCTATTCACTTTAAGGGTCCTTCTGCTCTCCAGTCTCCAACCTCTGCTTTCTTTATCAGTCCTACTGCCACACATTCTCCAAACTCTGCTCTCTGTAAGAGTTCTTCTGCACCTCAGTCTGTAATCTCTGCTATCTGCAATAGTCCTTCTTCACCCCAGTCTGCAATCTCTGCTCTCTAACACAGTCCTTCTGCACCCTAGTCTCCAACACCTACTCTCTGAAACAGTTCTCCTCTACCCCAGTCTCTAACCTCTGCTCTCGGCAACAGTCCTTCTGGACGCCAATCTCCAACCTCTACTATCTGCAACAGTCCTACTACAACCCAGACTCCCATCTCTGCTCTCTGTAACAAGCCTTCTGCGCCTCATTCTAACACCTCTGCTCTCTTTAACAGTCCTTCTGTACCTCAGTCTGAAAATTCTGTTCACTGCAACGATCTTTCTAAACCACAAACTCCAACCTCTTCTCTCTGAAACGATCCTTCTGCACCAAAGTCTCCAAACTCTGCTCTCTGCAACAGTGCTTCTGTACCCCAGTCCCCAACCTCAGCTCTCTGAAAGATCCTTCTGCAACCAAGTCTCCGAACTCTACTCTCTGTAACAATTTTTCTGCACATCAGTCTCCAACCTCTGCTCTCAGCAACGGTCCTTATGCACCCCAATCTCCAACTTCTGTTCTCTTCAACAGCCCTTCTGTACCACAGTCTTCAACATCTGCTCTCTGTAACAGTCCTTCTGTACTGCAGTCTCATACCTCTACTCTCTGTAACGGTCTTTTTTGACCCCAGTCTCCCACCTGTGCTTTCGGTATCAGTCCTTCTGCACCCCAGTCTCCAAGCTCTGCTCTCTGTAACTTTACTTCTGCACCTCAGTCTCCAAACTCTGCTCTCTGTATCAGTCCTTCTGCACCTCAGTCTCCAACCTCTGCTCTCTGTATCAGTCCTTCTGCACCCCAGTCTCCAAACTCTGCTCTCTGGAACTGTCCTTCTATACCCCAGTCTCCATAATCTGCTCTCTGCAACGATCCTTCTGCACTCCAGTCTCCAACGTCTATTCTGCAACAGTTTTTCTGCAACCCAGTCTTCAAATTCTGCTCTCTGTAAGATCATTCTGTACCCCAGTTTCCAACATCTGCTCTCTGTAACATTCCTTCTGCACCCCTGTCTTAAACTTCTGCTCTCTGCAATGGTCCCTGTGCACCCCAGTCTCCAACCTTGTTCTCAGAAACACTTCTTCATTACCGTAGTCTTCAACCTTTGTTCTCTGTAAGGGTCCTTCTTCACACCAGTCTCCAAACTCTTCTTTCTGTATCAGTCCTTCTGCACCACAGTCTCCAAACTCTGCTCTCTGTAACAGTCCTTCTGCACCTCATTCTGCAATCTCTGCTCTCTGCAACAGGTCTTCTTCACCCCAGTCTCCAACATCTGCTCTTTGTAACAGTCCTTCTGTACTGCAGTCACCAACCTGTGCTCTCTGCAATGGTCCCTCTGCACCCGAGTCTCCAACCTTAATCTCAACAACAGTTCTTCTCTACCGCAGTCTTCAAACTCTATTCTCTGTAAGGGTCCTTCTCCAACCCAGTTTCTAACCTCTGCTCTCTGTAACAGTTCTTCTGCACCTGAGTCTCCAAACTCTGCGTTATGTATCAGTAATTGTGCACCCCATTCTCAAACCTCTGCTCTCTTTAACAGTCAATCAGCACCCCAGATTTCAAATTCTGGTTTTTGCAACAGTCCTTATACACCCCAGTCTCCAACCTCTGATATCTGAAACAGTCCTTCTGCACCCCAGTCTTCAAACTCTGCTCTCTGTAATAATCTTTCTGTGCCTCAGTCTCCAACATCTACTCTCTGTAACAGTCCCTCTGCACCTAACTCTCCAACAACTGCTCTCTATAAGTACCTTCTGCAACCCAGACTCCAAACTCTGCCCTCTGTAACAGTCCTTCTGCATGCCTTATCCCAACTGTTGTCTCCATAAGCTGTCTGTAACAGTAGAGTTTGCAGGTGTTTTCTGCACCCAGTCTCTAAACTCTGCTCTCTGTAACAGGCCTTCTGTATCTCAGTCTCCAAATACTGCTCTCTGTACGAGGCCTTCAGAACCCCAGTCTCCAACTTCTACTCTCTGCAACAATATACTGCACCCCAGTCTCCAACCTCTGCTCTCTACAAAAGTCCTTTTGCACCCCAGTCTCCAATATCTGCTCTCTGAAAGATCTTTCTGCACACCATTCTCCAACCTCTGCTCGCTGTAACTGTCCTTCTGTACCGGATTCTCCAAACATTGCCCTCTGTAACGGTCCTTCTGCACCCCAGTCTCCAACATCTGCTTTCTCTATCAGTCCTTCTGCACCCCAGTCTCCAAACTTTGCTCAATGTAACAGTCTTTCTGTACCTCAGTCTCCAACCTCTGCTTTCTGCAACAGTCCTTCTGCACCAAGTCTCCAACCTCTGCTCTCTGAAACTGTCCTTCGACACCCCAGTCTTCAACATCTGCTCTCTGCAACAGTCCTTCTACACCCCAGGCTCCATACTCTGCTCGCCCCAACGATCCTTCTGCACCCCAGTCTCCAAACTCTGCTCTCTGCAACAGTGCTTCTACACTCCAGTCTCCATTCTCTGCTCGCCCAAACGATACTTCTGCACCCCAGGCTCCAACATATATTCTCTACATCAGTTCTTCTGCACCCCAGTCTCCAACCTTTGCTCTCTGTAACAGTCCTTCTGTACCTCAGTCTGCAACCTCTGTTCTCCGTTAGGGTCCTTATGCACCCCAGTACCCAACATCTGCTTTCTGTATCAGTTGTTTTGCACCACAGTCTCCAAACGATGCCATCTGTAACAGTCCTTCTGCAACTCAGTCTCCAACATCTGCTCTCTGAAACAGTCATTCTCCACCCCAGTCTCCAAACTCTTCTCTCTGTAATAGTACTTGTGTACTGCATTTTCAAGCTTCTGCTTTCTGTAAGGGTATTTCTGCACCCGAGTCTCCAACCTCTGCTTTCTGTATCAGTCCTTCTGAACCCAAGTCTCCAAACTGTGCTCTGTGTAACTGTCCTTCTGCACCTTAGTCTGCAACCTCTACTCTCTGCAACAGTCCTTCTACATCCCAATGTAAAACTTCTGCTCTCTGCAACAGTTCTACTGCACCCCAGTCTCCATCCTCTACTCTCTGCTACAGTTCTTTGCAGCCCAGTCTCCAACATCTGCTCTCTGAAACAGTCATTCTCCACCCCAGTCTCCAACTTCTGCTCTCTGTAACAGTCCATTTGTACTGCATTCTCCAAACTCTGCTCTCAGTAAGGGTACTTCTGCACCCGAGTCTCCAACCTCTGCTTTCTGTGTCAGTCCTTCTGCACCCCAGTCTCCAAACTGTGCTCTGTGTAACTGTACTTATGCACCTTAGTCTCCAACTTCTGCTCTCTGCTACACTCCTTCTGGACCCCAATTTCCAAACTCTACTCTCTGCAACATTCCTTCTACATTGCAGTCTAAAACCTCTGCTCTCTGCAACAGTCCTTCTGCAAGCCAATCTCCAACCTCTACTCTCAGCATCAGTCCTTCTGAACCTAAGTCTCCAAACTCTGCTCTCAGCAACATTCCTTCTGCACCCCAGTATCAAACCATTGCTCTCTGTAAACGTCCGTCTGCACCCCAGTCTTCAACCTCTGCTCTCTGTAACGATCCTTCTGCACCTCAGTCTCGAACCTCTGCTCTCTGTAACAGTCCTTCTGAACCTCAGTCTCCAAACTCTTTCTCTGTAAGATTCTTCTGAAACCCAGTCTCCAACGTCTCCTCTCTGTAACAGTCCTTCTATAACCCAGTCTTTAACCTCTGCTCTCTGCAGCAGTCCTTCTGCACCTAAGTCTCCAACCTCTTCTTTCTGCTACAGTCCTTCTTCAAAGAAATCTCCAACCTCTGTTCTCCGCAACATTCCGTCTGCACCGAAGTCTTTAACCTGTGCTCTCTGTAAAAGTCCTTCTGAAACCCAGTCTCCAAACTCTGCTTTCTGTAACGATCCTTCTGCACCCCAGTCTCGAACCTCTGCTCTCTGCAATGATCTTTCTGCACCTCAGTCTCCAACCTCTGCTCTCTGCAACGATCCTTCTGCACCCCAGTCTCAAAACTCTGCTAGCTGCAACAGTCCTTGTGAACCCAAGTCTCCAACATCTGCTTCCTGCAACAGTTGTTCTGTACCTCAGTCTGAAAACTCTGCTTTCTGCAATAATCCATCTTCACTTCAGTCTCCAAATTCTGCTCTCTGTAACAGTCCTTCTGTACCTCAGTCTCCAATTACAGCTCTTTACAACAGTCCTTCTGCACCCATGTCTCCAACATCTGCTCTCTGCAAAAGTCCTTCTACACTCTAGTCTTTATACTCTGCTCTCCTAAACGATCCTTCTGCACCCCAGGCTCAAACATCTGTTTCCTACATCAGTCCTTCTGCAACTCAGTCTGCAACCTCTGGTTCCGCAACAGTCCTTCTAAACCCGACTCTCTATCTTCTGCTCTCTGCAGCAGTCCGCAGGGTTTTTGTGAAAAGAGAGGAGAGAAAGGAGTCTCGGGGATTTTATAAGCGAGATTTGGAGTTTAAGCTCCAGATACAGACTCTCTAACCAGGTGCCTACAAGTCCCTGGGAGGCATCTTTTACCATATGACTGTATACTCCAGTTTGAAGGTTGGTCTAGACTTTGATCATGCAAAGGGATTCACACCCTCCAGCCAGCTTCCTCAGGGCACTCTGGACCTCGTTGCTCCTCAGGCTGTGAATGACGGGGTTCAACAGGGGGCTCACCACACAGAAGAGCACAGAGACCAGGGTGTTCATGTCCAGCCTTCTCTGGGCCTGTCATAGTGGAAGTTGGCTGTTCCATAGAAGACCACCACGACAATGAGGGGGGACGCAAAGGTGGTGAAGGCCTTCCTCCTGCCCTGGGCAGAGGGAATCCCCAGGATGGCTGCCATGATAAGTGCGTAGGAGCCTGCAGTGAAGAGGCAGGGGCTCAGGCCCATAGTGGCACTGACCACGTGGAGCGCAGACTTGTTGACAGAGGTGTCTGAGCAGGAGAGCTTAAGCAAAAATGGGGTGTCACAGAGAAAGTGGCTGAACTGGTGGGGACCACAGAGAGCGAATGTGATGGCCACCACCGTGTTTGTGACCAAATTCACCAGCCCTCACAGCCAGGACCCAGTCACAAGGCCAACACAGACCTTCACACTCATGATGACTGGGTACTGAGGAGGACGGCAGGTGGCCACACAGCACTCATACTGGCCACACAGCCAGTAAGAAGCCTTCTGTGCCAGCACTTGTCATCAAGAAGAAGATCTGGGAAAGGCAGCCCTCATAAGAAATGGCCTTTTTCTCCCAGAAGAAGTTCACCAGCAGTACTGGGATGGTGGTGGATGTGTAGCAGACGTCCAAGAAGCTCAAATTGCTGAGGAAAATGTACATTGGAGTGTGGAGAGCAGGAATGTCCCTGGTGGCCACTATTATGGGCATGTTCCCCAGGAGAGTGGTCAGGTAAATGACCAGAAAGAGCAGAAAGAACCAGCACTGTAGGTTGGAGTGGTTGGAAAATCCCAAGAAGATGAATTCAGTGACAAATGATTGATTGCTCATTTCCAATGGTATCATAGCTACAAAACAGAGAAAAAGAGACCATGACGAGAATGGACTGAGAGCACCCCAAAGAGGCTTGTTAATCTGCAGCAACATGGCAAATAATAATGTATACAGAGATGCCTGGACTCTAGAAAGAGAAGTATAGGAGTGACTTTAGAGTGAGCATAACTTCTCACAGACTTTTGCATGGGTGCTCTTTTGTAAGAATAAATGGAGACTTGGTCAAAATGCACAACCAGCTATTAACCCCTGTGTCTCATTGAATCTACACTATCTCCCACCTAACACTGTGCTTCACTGTGATGAATTGTTTTTTGTATGTCTGTTATTTCAAGTAATAAGTTTTCATTGTGGAAAAATGAAGAAAATGCAGAAAGTTATTCAGAAGAATACAACAGGTCACAAAATCAAAGCTCTCTTTGCATTCATCCCATTCTAACTCTATCTATCTTTAAAATATCCAAAGCAAAATTTTCCAATATTGTTGTACTCTATTTAGTTATTTGCCTTGTAATCTTAATTTCCTAACATGAAATTAAGTTAATATCTCCCTTTTTATTGAACATAGAAACCTTCCATTCCATTTACTATCATAAATATTGGAATAGAAGCTTTCATACATATGTATCTGTGATCATCTCTTATTATTTCTTAAAAGTAAAATTATAACTCACCTGCTTTTAAATACATTGATCTATTTTATTCAGTAGAAACTTTTATTTTTTTAAGTTTTATAAGATACAAAAAATTTTGACAAATGATATATACTTAGGTATTTTTCATCTTTTGTATTATAAGATTTTGTATTATAAGATTTATAGTAAAACAGTAGGCTCTTGGTCCAGATAGATGTGGATAGAAATCCATCTGTTGTTTACTAGATGTTGTTTGTAAAAAAGTCAGCCCTCCTCTATTCCTCAGTTTGTTCCTTGCTTAGGATATTAATGATGTCTATTTCACAACTGCTGAAAGAAGTTTTGAGATAATATAAGCTATGTGTCTGGCACATTACATTTACTCAATGCCTTTTATCGAGTTAGAAAATGTCTATCCATTTTTTACTAGTAGTTTTTTTTTTTTTTTTGGTGTATGTGTGCTGGGTTTTGAATTCAGAGCCTTATGCATACTTAGCATGCACTCTACCACTGGACTTTGCCCCTAGTTTCATTTAGTTATACTTTTTATCATAAATAGATACTGAATTTTCTTATATTCTCTGCACCTATTGAAATGATATATATTTTTTCTTATTTAGTCTGTTCCTATGGAAATTCGGTTGATTGAATTTTTGAATATTGAACCAGCCTTGCATTCTGGGATTTATCTCAATTGACTGTAATGTTATTCTTATTCTATATGGCTGAGTTCAGTTTGTTAATATTGTTCCCTGCTTCCTTTTGTGTATTCTATTTTCCCTGTTCTCCAGAGATAATCTATTTCTTGAAGAATTCTCAGCTGTAATCTACTGTTATTTTCAGTCAATGCATGTTAGTGGACTAGTGGGAAACAGAGAAGTGACTTCTGAAGTTTCCAGGAAGCCCTGCCTTGGGTACTATAAACTCAGTCACAGAAATATGGCCTTCACAGTGACCCACTTTCTGGAAATATGGCTGAGCCTAGTTCTTATTCCTCCCGACGTTAGACATTTCGGTCTTTTCTTTTCCATAGCTGCAAAGGTTTTCCGTTGATTGTCCTAAAGTAACAGTTTCTGTTACTATTGCCCCTGAAGATTACAGCTTTTGTTCTATGCAAAAAATCAGGAAATGGGTCTGGGAGGAGTTTTGGCTGCTGTTGCTGTTCTTTGTCCCTCCACCTATCCAAGAAATGATACCATTAAAGACACTTTCTCAGAATACTTTCCTATCTTCCTGGGAGCATTTGGTGGAATCCATGGAGAAAAAGAAAAAAACAAACATCTTATGTCTATAGCCCTCTGGGTCTTTATGCTCTTAAACCAGTCTATACTAAGTCTTTAGCAATCCATTAACTTTTTTTATTTGAGTTTTTTTTTTTTTTATAAATAAACTCCTATGTATCTAGTGGGTTCTCCCATAGTTAAAAAAAATTCCTGGATTATTTTGGTTGCTTATCTCTCCCAGACTTCGGTTAGTTGTTTGCCTTATAATAATCATCCCTAATAAAGTCAAGGAAAGTCATTAATTTTCATTTTCTTCTGCTCTTTTTGGTTATTATAATGATGAAAACAACATGCTTTCTAGCTATTTCTATAGATACTCAAGGTGAAATTTGAAGTCTATACACTTACTTTTCAAAAATATTTAGTAATTTCTAATTTAGTTAAATATGTAGTTATTCTATTCAAAACAATCCCATTCCTAGTATATTTCCAAGGAAATTAATGCACAGTTCACAGAAATTCTTGTGTAAAAATTCATAATAACTCAAATAAATATTATGTCTTCAGCAGAAGGACAGAAGACAAATCACGGTTTATCATGCAGTGGAATAATTCAGTTACTTTAGAAACACAAATACCGGAACATTAATAACATTGACAAATATAAAAAATAATTTTCTGGGTGAAAGAAGCCAGATACAAAATATATACTGTATTTTTCCTTTAAATAAACTTCAAAAATTAGCAAAACAGCTATAATGGTCAAGTAATAATGGTGGTCTTTTTTTTTTTGGAGCTCAGGGGTGATATCAGTTGAAGCATGAAGGAATTTTCTAAAGTGATGGAAATGTTTTGTATTCTGATTTTTTGTAGTTCATATATATGTAAAATATTATAAACCTGTACACTTTAGATCTGTGCATTCTTTGAGTACAAATTATAGTTTAATTTTTAAAAATAGCGTTATTTTAAATATAAGTAATTAATGGGGAAGAGTGGTACCTGCCTGTAATCCCAGGTACTTGGGAGACTAAGGCAGGAGGATCACTTTGTGACACAATATGTACTTGCTCCTTAAAATTTATATAATGCAGCATAGGAATTAGATCAAATTAATAGTAAATCCTCTGATCTGTAATAATAATTACCATAATAATCTTAAACATCTAGGGCATATTTCATAGAAAAACAATTTGAGTGTGAGTCTTCTTAGATTGCTTCAATACACATAAATGCCTGAATTTAAAAACCTTGTTTAACGTAGTTTAAAAGTGGCATGTTTTCTGTAAAAATTAGATTGAATTTCGGATAATCCATTCTATCAAAACTCAGTGAATTTTTTTGAATAGATGAATTTTTACATGCCTGAATGCAATCAGGATTTTTCAAATTGAGTAACAAATAGAGACACAAATTAGATAAAAATACCTAACACTTATTAAATGCCTATAAGACTTTTACTTGCATTAACTTATTTGGTTTACACAACAACCTATAAGATAACCTATTATCCCCATTTTACAGAAAAAATAATTGAAATTAATGCACAATATATTAATGCAAGTAGGGAAACATCAATGAATCCCTTTAATATGCATAATGTACATTATTTTGTACATTTAATATGTATTAACAATTATTATTTAAAAAACAAAAAAAATGACTCAGAAAATTTATCATGTAATAATTATTATTTGTAGTTATACTTTGTTACCTGATGATAATACCATATATTAGTAAACTGTCTTATTATCTTCAATGCCCAGACATTGTTGTCTTTGGTTCTAAAAATTCATTGCACATGATTAATAGGCCAACAGAGCTTTCATTAAAAATCCAAATCTCAGAACCTTAAGAAGCTTAAAGTATTTAAATTTAAATAGAAAGTCGGTGCTTCAGTTAAGCACAACTAATTTTAAAATCTAAATATAAACAAAATAAAATAAATAAATCAAGAGTCTTAAAAGAAGAACTTTTTTTTTTTTGCTTTGGCAATAAATGAAATGTTTTGCTGACTAACCTTAGGGATTCATTTTTTCAAACGAAAAAAAAATGGGCATGATCAAAACGAGGAAG